>NC_068939.1:87820395-87900395 GCF_016801865.2 Culex pipiens pallens | reverse complement strand
ATACAAAAATACAAAAATACAAAAATACAAAAATACAAAAATACAAAAATACAAAAATACAAAAATACAAAAATACAAAAATACAAAAATACAAAAATACAAAAATACAAAAATACAAAATACAAAAATACAAAAATACAAAAATACAAAAATACAAAAATACAAAAATACAAAAATACAAAAATACAAAAATACAAAAATACAAAAATACAAAAATACAAAAATACAAAATACAAAAATACAAAAATACAAAAATACAAAAATACAAAAATACAAAAATACAAAAATACAAAAATACAAAAATACAAAAATACAAAAATACAAAAATACAAAAATACAAAAATACAAAAATACAAAAATACAAAAATACAAAAATACAAAAATACAAAAATACAAAAATACAAAAATACAAAAATACAAAAATACAAAAATACAAAAATACAAAAATACAAAAATACAAAAATACAAAAATACAAAAATACAAAAATACAAAAATACAAAAATACAAAAATACAAAAATACAAAAATACAAAAATACAAAAATACAAAAATACAAAAATACAAAAATACAAAAATACAAAAATACAAAAATACAAAAATACAAAAATACAAAAATACAAAAATACAAAAATACAAAAATACAAAAATACAAAAAATACAAAAATACAAAAATACAAAAATACAAAAATACAAAAATACAAAAATACAAAAATACAAAAATACAAAAATACAAAAATACAAAAATACAAAAATACAAAAATACAAAAATACAAAAATACAAAAATACAAAAATACAAAAATACAAAAATACAAAAATACAAAAATACAAAAATACAAAAATACAAAAATACAAAAATACAAAAATACAAAAATACAAAAATACAAAAATACAAAAATACAAAAATACAAAAATACAAAAATACAAAAATACAAAAATACAAAAATACAAAAATACAAAAATACAAAAATACAAAAATACAAAAATACAAAAATACAAAAATACAAAAATACAAAAATACAAAAATACAAAAATACAAAAATACAAAAATACAAAAATACAAAAATACAAAAATACAAAAATACAAAAATACAAAAATACAAAAATACAAAAATACAAAAATACAAAAATACAAAAATACAAAAATACAAAAAATACAAAAATACAAAAATACAAAAATACAAAATACAAAATACAAAAATACAAAAATACAAAAATACAAAAATACAAAAATACAAAAATACAAAAATACAAAAATACAAAAATACAAAAACACAAAAATACAAAAATACAAAAATACAAAAATACAAAAATACAAAAAAAAACAAAAAAAAATACAAAAATACAAGATTATAAAACCCATGCTACGCCCCATTTTCAAACTCTTTCAACCATTCACGAACTAAAGTGAACCTCCTTTCAAAGGTAATTTTCTCTCTCATTTTTCTTCGCCGGTAGTTCATCCTCTCCCAAGCTCTCTCGCACAGTGCTCACCTTCATCCCACAACAAACCAAGCTTCGTGCCAAAACAGAGAGCGCGACGAACTTTTTTTCCCCCCGGAAAAGCCCTCCCCAAAGCAGCGACTTCCTTTCGAATCCTTTTCCGACCCCGAGTTCAGTCTTCAGTGTACGCTCGTCGGTTGCGGTTGTGATCTTGACGTGGTGTTCGTGACGTTGAGTTGAACGGATATTACTACTGCTGGTGGAGGTTCAACCAGCTGTTTTCCTCGGCTAAGTGAACCCACTTGCTGGGTTGGGTGGGTCTGTTTGTCCAAGTCCGTGGCGTGCTGAATAAACTCACGTGAAGTGGAAGAACCGTTGTGCACTTTGTCGGAGGATTGATGAAGGATTCCTTCGCCGGTGGTGGTAGTGAAACACACAACAAACATCAATTCTATACGCCGTGGGTGAGTTGAGTGAGTGAGTTGAGGCTTTGATACTCTTGGCGAAACCCGAGACCTTACCTTAGGAGTAAAAGGTCTCTATTGATTTCTGAACCCTTCGCAGACGGCTCGTCACTCCCTTTAAGCGTGGAGGAGGATTTTGGAGGAAGAGATTTTCGAATCAAGGAAATTTTCGGGGTTCGTTAGTGAAAACTTGACACCCTCGGTTTAGGGAGGGAGTGGGGTGTTGGTGTAAAATTATCAAATTAACAGCCGTTACCGTCGAGTTCGTTACTTTACCGTGAAGGCTGAAGCTGTGTGGAGCTAGAGTCCCGTCCCGTTTCGTCAGCTTACTTACGGCCGTTAATCCACATAAATTCTGATTACGTGCAACGTTCTGCTGTGTGCTGTGCGTTGGATATAGTTTTTCCACCCCCGTGGAAAACTCGCCGCGTTTTTCCTCGTTTGTGTGTGTGTGGGAGTGGGGTTCAGTGTGTGTATATTTTGATGATTTTTCCGTTCGCGTAGAGTGTTGTTGTTTGCTGGAGTTGCCGAAACGCTCCGTCCTTCGGACGGTTCTACGGGTTGTAATCTCATAAAATTGTAATAACGAGAAAATGAAATTCACACGGCGGCTCCGCTGAGCCGAGCTGATGCTGCTGGTGGAAATCTGAAAAAAGGAAATTATTTTTCAAGTGTACGTGTGTGTATGCGTGCGGGGGATGCAGAGATGATTAATGCTTGGCTGATGTCCGGATCGACCGCGATTGGAAGCGCGAGTCTCGTTTCGAAAGTGGTGTGCTGATTGCTGGTTGAAGGACTACGGGGTAGGCTTCGCAAATAAGCTTGGGATTGGCAGAGTGGAACACTGATACGCGTAAGTTAATTAAAAATTTATTAAAAATTGGTTGGTGATTGTTGCAGAAATGTAAGTGGAGCGTACGAGTTTTTTAATTTTCTTCAGATTGATATTGGTTTTTTGTTTGATTTATGTTTTTTCTCGACTAAATTTGGTAAATATAAATATTATATATAATATATAAATGTTTATGGTTTATGCTGCAAATGTAATTTCCATGTACGGAAATAAATCGAATGTTTTATGTTTTTATCACAAAAAATACGTTTTTTATGTAATTTTTGAAATTGTTTGTTTTGTTTTAAGGGACTTAAATGACATCTTCTGAGCCGTAGTGCGTAATTTTGCATAATTTTGTAAAGAAGATATGATTTAAAAAAAAACATGTTGTTTTGGAAAATATCAAAAACCTGGACAAAAAAATATTAAAAATTATTTTTTAAAGTTAAATCGAATTTACATTCAAACAGTAATTTGCTTTCTTTTTGTTAAATGATCAATTTTCAAGTAAAAGCTTAAATTACAAATAAGTTTTTGATTTCTATTTGCTTTTTTTTGCTTTCTTTGTTTTTTTTTTTAAATATTTCTTGAAAGAAAAGCCATGAAAAATATATGTTTGAAGAACATAGAAAACTTCATAAAATTTTCTCTTTGGAACTTTGAAAATCGTGCAAGATTCTGAGATTCAGCCTTACAAAATAAAACGAATCGTTGAAAATGTTTTTTTTTTTATCTAAATGTCACCTTATAAGCCTGTTATTTTCAACTGTTAATTTCTCAGAAACTATTGGTCAGATTTTCAATGTCAAAAATTAAACTTTAGCGAAATTTACTTATTTTTTAATCAAACTTAATTAAAAATTGTAAAATCAGGCATAACTTTTGAAAGGTATGCAAATAGATAATTTTCTGAATTTCATAGTTAAGACCAGACTATACAATTTTTGTTATAGATTTATTGAATGATCAGAAATTCACAACTTTTCCATAATATTTCTTTTCAGGGTTGCTTTTCTAAAGAAGAAGTATTTTTAAAATGCAAAAAAAAATCAAAAAATTATACGTAAACGTAGTTTTAACTTAAAAACGGAACATTTCATAAAAAAGTCAGGTACTTTTCGATTGCAAATGTGATTTGATTCGAAAAATGATCTTCAATATTTTTGTCACGGTCTCAAACATAAATTTTTCAAGAATTCATATCTTGTATACGTCAAATATGAATTTTGAGAATTTACCTTAAAGTGTGAGACGTTACACAGCGTATGCATCGACAAAGTTTTATCCAAATCAAAAAAAGGAAAAAAAAAATAGTAAAAAAAATGCGAAATCGTACTTTTCATATGAGGTATTCTCTACCAAAACCGGAAATGGATTTTATTTGTATTTTTTTGATTTGGCTCAAACTTTGTAGGGGCTTTACCTATCACCAAAGAAGCTATTTATACAAGTCTCCATACAATTTTTGCTGCTGTCCATACAAATATGGTACGTAAATATTCAAACAGCTGTAACCTTTGAGTGAACTTTCTGATCAATTTGGTGTCTTGGGCAAAGTTGTATGTATTGTTGAGGACTAGTGAGAAAAATAGGTACACGGAGAAAAAAAATGCCAATTTTTAAATTAACTTTTTTTCACAAAAACTCAATTTACCAAAATGCGTATTTATGATTTTCGAAATTGAAATTGAAATTGAATTTGCAATCGAAAAGTAATGTACAGTTTTTTTTTTTTTGATAAAGGGCTCTGCTTTCAAGTCATAGCCACCGAAAGTTTGATTTTAGCGAAATATTTGAAGTTTTTCGATTTTGAAACCCGGTCGCCATTTCGGCCTCCGCCGATAAACCCGGTCGCCATTTCTGATTTTTTTTTTGAAAAGTTAAGAAAATTTACTATGAAATTGTCTAAGAGACATTGAAGATTGCATCTCTGATTATTGAGATACAACGGCTTAAAGAAAAAGAAACAGGAAAATTTAAGTTTTCTGAGTCTCTCCCAAACAACCAACCAATTTCTAATTGGATTTTTTTTTTCGACCTCAATTTCCCAAAATAATTTTGTTTTCATTTTTGAGATTTTTTGTATGTTTTAGGGGACCAAAACTTGCAACTTTTGAGCCATAGAGAATTTTTGAAAAAATAATGATTTTTGGAAGAAATTGGCAAAACTTTTTTTTTCTTAATTTTTTTTATGTAAAATTGAATTTGCAATCGAAAAATAATCTACAGATTTTTTGATAAAGGGCCCCGTTTTGAAGATATAGCCACCGAAAGTTTGATTTTAGCGAAATAATTAAATTTGTTTTAAGAATAACCTTTCAAAAGGGCGTAATATTGATTGTTTGGCCATGGAATGCTGCCAAAATTGTATGGAGTTTTTTTTCGTTCTGGACTTAAAACTTAGTCAAAACCAGTCTTCTATACCCAAATGCATTTTTACTTTACATCCACTTCCATCACTCATGCGAATTTATCTCTTTCAAAAACATATTCCGCCAGCATTACACTGCCAAAGCTCGCTGCCCTCAAAAGTAAATCCAGCGCACAAAAACGGGAGCTCATTTCACGAAAGCTTGACCAGCGTCTAATTCCACCACGGAAACCGGTCTCCGTTCCGCTTCTTTTCTTTTTTGGTACCACGTATCCGCTCACGTGCACAAATTATTCCAGGTCGTTTGCAGGTGGTGGCCACACCGTCCCGTGGACAACCTCATTCCGGTTGCTGCAGCAGGGATTAGAGCGGGGCCTCCACCGATAAACCCGGTCGCTTCTATTTACGTTTTCATGGAATATAATTTATTCAGATTAGCTCCTTTAAATATGCACCACGGTGGGATATTCTTTTGAGGGGGGAGCAAGAAGCGGCAAACCACGTGGTATTTCACCGTGCCACACGTGTTGGTTGTGGCGGTGGTAAGGGGATGCAGATAAGTTGGAAATGGAGTCATGCATGGAGAAGTTGTTTTCTGCTCTCAGGGGTAATCAAAACAGCAGCAGGTCGTAAAGTTTGCTCTCATATAATTGTGTTTTTGTATGTGGAAGGTATTCAATGCGGAGCATAACTCCTGGTTGATTTCTAAATCAGTGAAATGCTTGTGTCTTGGATAACATTAAATAATTACTGTTGCACAATTCCCACACACTTTTGGACTCACCACTAGAAACCCTATTCCTGGCTTCTTGGTAAAATGACCTATTTGCTACAGTATGTAATAAAAAGTATTTACAATTTTATGATGAAACATGCGGAAAATTGAAAGTTTGACAAAAAAAATAGTACTACGTTGTTCAGAAACTCGATCTGAATTTAGCCACAAAACGCTCATGAAAAGATGATTTCTTTAAAATTTTCCATTACAAACATTTACCAAACACGCAAAAAAAAAAACTAAAATTGTGTACACCTTTCGAAATTTCAATGAATTATGATATTTCTATGCCTCTGAGCTGTCTTATGCTAACTAGATAGGAAATCCAGCAAGCTTAGAACAAGAGAGCACAGAGGCATCGATTTGTTGATAAAACATCATTATTTAGGGGCGATGTAGAAGTGATGTAGAAAACAAATTTGGTTTGAATATAAAATATACTAACAACTTAGTTTATAAGCTTAAATAACTTAAGAAATTCTGTATAAAACTTATCTAAACTTAATCTTTCCAAATTTTAATTCATCTGAATGTTTGTATATTACCATAGATTGCTAAATTTTGGACTGGATTTAACACCGTTTGGGGACCTTTGTCACAATAGAATCGATTTTTTGTTAAAATTCGTACCAACCAACTGAACTACGTCCACCTTTTTATCCAAGTCCTCTTGTATTTCGAGGGCTTAAAATCCCTTAATTTTGATATATAAACATCTAGATTTTCTATAAAATCCACGTTTTTTTTTTTAAAAGACTCTTAATTTTCCATACATTAATTGGCATTTATGGCGGATTGCAAAAACGAAACCGTAACAAAATTGTGTATCTCAAAGGAAACTTGATAACTTTTTAAATTCAATTGGACTTGAAACTATATTATTTTTCTCAAATTTGAATTTCAAACTATTCAAGTCATACAATTGTATTTTATCGACCAAATTAGTGGTATTTCTTCTTAAAAAATGTATGCATAAATTTATGAAAAAAAAATAAGTAAGGATTTTTAAACAGTTATATCTGATAATATTATTGGTTCACTTTACAAACAACCTATTGCTATTGTGATTTCTTTTTTTAATTTAGAATTTTTGGATCTGCCAGCTTTTGAAAATTGTTCATTAAATATATTATAAATAAGTTCAGTGTCCAAATAAAAAAAAAATCATTTTTATTATTTTTCTCTACATAAGAAAAACATAATTCGCATAATTTATTTGTTATTTTCAATGATTTATTGATCAGTTTAATTCGATTATTCAATGAATAATTTTGATTTTGCTTGTGTATTTTGTTTCATATTTTAGTTCATATTAATATTAATTTACTTACTTTACTTAATTCTGTGTAATTTTGAGTTAATATTTTTCTGAATAAAACATGTAATTGAAAAATGACACGAGAAAACAAAAATTGTAAAATTATTTTTTTTAAATTGATTGTTGGTTATAAATAATCTGAAAAACTCTATTTTAAGGGACATGATGAAACAACATTTTTGATGAAGTAAAGTACATTGGAATTTCATTTTAAAAATAAAAATACATCAACTTTGAAAAATATTTTCAACGGATTTAAGAATCAATATATTTCTTTAAACTTAAATATTTTAAAGAAATTATGAAATCCCAAGTAACATTTTCAAACCAACGAGCCACCACCTAGTTTTAGTCAGGTTTTATTGTAGCACCTTGATTGTTTAAAAGCTTTATTTCGGCATTCACCGCAACCAATAAGAAAAAGCTAATTATTAGGTTCTAATTAGGTTTTATGCCTTGGATATAAAAACTGGTGAAAATAAAAGCCAACGGGCTTTCAATAAAGATTTATGTAAGTTTGAAGGGAGTCTTGAAACTCAGATGGCAATGCCATGCCAAACGGTTTAATCGCATGCTTCTTTAGAATCAAGGGTGTTTTAGCTGTCTAGTGCCATTTGGCATGCAAAAAGCTCACTTAAAACCATAAGCTCCTAAAAGAGCATTTAACGAAGCCAAATAGCAATGCAAATAGCAATGATTGACCGCCATCTTGGCAGAAAAAATAATAATAACATAAATTTTATTAAAATTTGATGAAAATACACATTTAAGCTGATTTTCGGACTAAATTGGCATAACGATAGAAGATTAAAAATAATTTGAGCATTTTTTGAAAAGAATCAATCAATATTTTTTTGCAATAAAAACTTTAATTGCAATTTTTTATTTTAAAGCGAATCGTTTTTTTTTGGCTCAATCTCCCCCACATTTATCAATAAAATTTCAACCACAGACGAAGACTCATATTTTGCCAGAATAAAACCTATTTTGCATAAGACGTTTGTAGACGTAAGAAACGTAATTTTTCTATAAGCTCTGACTAGGGTTTAGCAAAGGTTTTATCAAGGCTTTGAGGAGGTTGATAAGATTCAGTTGTAAAGCCTTGACTCCTATATGAAGGTTTTAAAAATAGGCCGTAACAACCTTTTGTGGAGGTCCTTTTGGGTTTTAAGAGGGGTATAACGGGGTTCTGGGGATCTTGTTACGACTAAGTGGTTTTAATGTTGGTTTTGGCTGATATAACAGCTATGATAAAGCCAAAAATGTAACTTGGGATGAACAAGAAAAATGAAAAGCAAACTTTTGATATTTGCCTTCAATGTTTTATTTAAAAGTACTTTTGAAATCATTTTAATATAATTTGTACAATATTGAAATTAAGGTGTACGCAGAAAAATTTTCCACTTTAAAAAAAAACAAACTAAGTTTCTATAAAACAAATGATTGCAAAGCAACAGCAAACATAACTAATTGAAATTTCAATTGAATTGAGAAAGGAACTTATCAAATTAAAGCTTGAATTATTTTGTTTTACCCTCAACCTCTAATAATGTTTTTTTTCGATTTTTTTATTTTTCCCGTGTTCAGAAGGTTATTTTTAACAATTTTTGTTCATCGAAAATCTTTACTTCTTTTGTGTTTTCTTGTTTTATTGTCAGTATTTTGGTTTGCATTTATCTTGTTTAGTTTATTTTTGTTTTTGGTAGTGATTGGCCTATTCTATCACCTCCTATCATTACATTTCGCCTCTCTATTTTTTTCGTGTTTTTACAGTGACTTTTTAATTTTTTTGATTATTTTTCATTTTTTCTGCCATAGAATGGCACCATTAAAAAGGCCTAAAATATAGGAAATGTTAGTAAAAAACACAGCCAAAGTTTACGCTTAAAAATCACATTTTTAAAACATTGGGAAAGTCAAATAAAACAAGTCAAACTTCCAACCCTCGAGTTTAGTTTTTTAAAATTTTAAGAATTCTCCTTTCCAATGCTTTTTGAAGATCAAAAATTGGTTGAAAATATGAGTTTTGGCGAATTTTTACATCGAAGCCCGTTGGTTTGGTTGTAGAGGGTTAAAGTTTATGATTTCGTCGTTTTTAATTGCAATCGACCAAAACAATTGCAATACAATTGTATAAAATTTAAGTAACACAAATAAACATTTTTAACTGTATATAATAGAGTGTAACAAAAATGACTTTTTGGCGGGCAAAAAAGATATGCGTCGCACCTCGCAACGCCCGAGACGCCATTTGATTTTGCTGTGACCGATTTTTCGAAAAAAAAAAATGCCAAACTTTGAAGGTCTGTACCGAGCTCCAGGATGCTCCAAACTTCAATGTTAGGTATACCAAAAGATGCGCAAGGATCTGGCCTACACGCCAGTGATGTTTTTGGTAAACGCATTGGTGGCCAAAATGCCTCAAAAAGTGACATTTTTGAAAAAATCTTTTTTTACGGGTTAAATTCCATTTAAAATTGTAGGGCGGAGCGCCAGCTCCTGTTACGTCCAATCAAGCTCATATTTGGGATTTAGGCTCAGTATGCCCACCGGAACAAACCCCTGAATGCCCGCCAAAAAGTCATTTTTGTTACATCCTATCATATAATGATTAATAAATCATATTTGCTACTTTTTTTTATTTACATAATCATTTGTTTTTGTTTTTTTTTTAATTTTATCAGATGTTATCAACATTTCAGTACGAAAAGATTTGGCCCGCAGAGCCATGAGGTTGAGTTAGATGTATAAGTATCGTAGAAGCTAGAAAGATTACAAAAAAACAGCCAAATCATTTTATATAAGAAAGTTTGAGCTTTGGATTTCAAAACTGTTGAAGATATATATTTCTCAAAAATTATTTTTTTCTTGAAGATTTTTCAAGGTTAAGAAATATTTTTACGTTAAAGAAAAGTCAAGTTTTTAACAAAACTTTGCTGTTTATTTTAAATCAAATTGAGACTGATTTTATTGATCTGAATTGATTAGTTTGTAAACAAACATTTACTTGATTTTTTTTTATTTTGTGATGCATTGAAATTTTTTTAAGCAGGTTGATTTTTTTAAAACCTGTTCAAATTCTTGCAAGATGATATAGAAAACATCAACAATTCAATTAGAACAACTTTTGAACATGTTCGTTCCTTTTGCTCCTCCAAATCGTTCCATCATTTAATCATTACACTGCCTGCAAACAACGTTTCCAAATCCCAAAAGCTCACAAGCTCCGACCATCAACAGTGAAAACATTCAATGCTGGGACAAAAAAGCTTCAACCGTTGCGGTTCCGAGGCCAGACTTTTCCCCCTTACAACTCGGTTTGTTGATGGGCCTCTCACTAGTCCTTGACGTTGATATCCCCTGGCTCGTCCGGATTGTTCGTCATTTGAGTGAGGCCTCATTTGTTTCCAGGAACTTGGCTCATTAGCTTTTATGAACAAACGAAAAAACTCAACGCGCACAACACGCAATGAAAATGAGGACTTGGAGTTCTCCGCCCCACCCCGGGTCAGGGGTCAGTGAATGGGGTCGGTTCGTTAATATAAATGAGAGGAAAAAACAAGTGTGTTTGTGTCAGTGCGTGTGTGTTTGTGCGGAGAGGGCTTGTCTTTGATGATGGAGAATTTATACTGTCCCTGGGGGGCAAGTCTGGTCAAACACAGAAAGGTACAAAGGTATTTTATTCAAACACAAGTGCAACCGAAGCATGGTCTGGTTGGCTTTTTATTTGCTTCTGAATGGATCTGATAAAAAAGTATGAAATGCAAATGAATTTTCTGGAATGCAAAATTGTTTTGTCATTTTTGTTTGATCTTTATGCTCATTTTCCTCATAAAAATCCAAAATGAAAAAAAAAGTTAGCTTAAATGGTTTTGGGTAAATTATTCACTGCTTGTGATCTACTTTACGGCAACGTGTGACGCGAAACGACACCTAAAATATAAAACTGTAAAAAATAGTTGCAAAATTTCCTTTTTGCACTGTCGTTGGTTGGTCGGACGGACAGTTCATGAGCGCTAAAAACTGACGACCAGAACCGAGTCCCTGGGTTGGGTTTATGATTTCCTCTCCGCCACAACAAAGTTATGGCTACCGCCTTTTTTGATGGTTATGATGATGATAACGATGATAATGCTAATGATGAGAACTCCCACGAATACACTGAAACTGGCAAGTGAGGCTGGTTATCGTGACCACAGTAACGGGCAGGGGTGTAAAAGCAAAAAGCAAAAAGCAAAAAGCAAAAAGCAAAAAGCAAAAAGCAAAAAGCAAAAAGCAAAAAGCAAAAAGCAAAAAGCAAAAAGCAAAAAGCAAAAAGCAAAAAGCAAAAAGCAAAAAGCAAAAAGCAAAAAGCAAAAAGCAAAAAGCAAAAAGCAAAAAGCAAAAAGCAAAAAGCAAAAAGCAAAAAGCAAAAAGCAAAAAGCAAAAAGCAAAAAGCAAAAAGCAAAAAGCAAAAAGCAAAAAGCAAAAAGCAAAAAGCAAAAAGCAAAAAGCAAAAAGCAAAAAGCAAAAAGCAAAAAGCAAAAAGCAAAAAGCAAAAAGCAAAAAGCAAAAAGCAAAAAGCAAAAAGCAAAAAGCAAAAAGCAAAAAGCAAAAAGCAAAAAGCAAAAAGCAAAAAGCAAAAAGCAAAAAGCAAAAAGCAAAAAGCAAAAAGCAAAAAGCAAAAAGCAAAAAGCAAAAAGCAAAAAGCAAAAAGCAAAAAGCAAAAAGCAAAAAGCAAAAAGCAAAAAGCAAAAAGCAAAAAGCAAAAAGCAAAAAGCAAAAAGCAAAAAGCAAAAAGCAAAAAGCAAAAAGAAAAAAGCAAAAAGCAAAAAGCAAAAAGCAAAAAGCAAAAAGCAAAAAGCAAAAAGCAAAAAGCAAAAAGCAAAAAGCAAAAAGCAAAAAGCAAAAAGCAAAAAGCAAAAAGCAAAAAGCAAAAAGCAAAAAGCAAAAAGCAAAAAGCAAAAAGCAAAAACTGACAAAAATTATGTCAGCAAACTCCTTATTTTTGCAACCTCTGCTTTTCCTTTCATTACAAACCAAGTTGGTGATCTCCCTTGGCAGCGGAACCGGTTTAATATTATGGTTGGATTGGGCGCCCTGAATTACACGGTACAGTTTTTTTCCCCATCTCAGTTTCCGTGCTTTTCCGCAGCAACCGGGAAAGTGAGCGAAAAAGTTTTTAAATTAGAAGTCAACCAAGATCGTGGCAACGGCGCTGGACCGAAAATCATCCCTTCGGCGAGTTCCGGTGCGACAGCCAAAGTGCGTGTTATTATTAGGTTGGAACAATTTTAGGACCACTTTGAGCACGGCGGGGGTAGGAGGAGTAAAGGGTGTCTCTGGGTGTGATGAAAACCGCACCGGAAGGGTGTAAAATCCCCCTGTCACGGCAGGCGGCGGAAGGGACCGTAAAACTGGCGGCAACAAGGAGAAAATGAGAGAGTGGGAAGAGCCGTAAAGTTTTGACTTGCAACTTTTGTAGCTCCGGAATATTCACAAACTTCCCAAACCACCCTACTTACTGTATGGGTGGAAGGTGTCCGAATTGGGATCCATTGTGTAGAGCAGGAAATTATTCGGTTTGTTTTTGGGATGCTGTTCCGGGGGGTGGCTCCCCATCGAGAAGCGACGACAAGTGGTTCGCTTCCTGCTGCTGTGGTCCGGTGCTGGTTTTTTGGTTGTACATGAATGTCCGAGGTTGGGCGAGAGTAGGGTAGTCAATCGTTCAATTGCTTTTTTTTATATTTCAATAGATTTTTTCTGACCTACAAAAAATTACAAAAATGAATGCGCTTTGATTTTTCAAAATGTTTGGCCTGTCGAATGATTTTTCTCCGAAGTTCGTCAAATATTGCGTCTTTTGAATATTGGGATGCCCTTTGCAATACAGTGGACTCTCTGGCTGCTGATCTTCTCGATATCAATATTGCTCCTGCTGTCAATAAATTTTTCAGTCCCTTCAAATATATTGCTTTGATTTTTTGTTCTATAATATGATAACCCCCGCTCTCGACGGTCCCTTCCATATCGACAACGAGAGATTCCACTGTAATTTATTTAGGCAGGCTATCCAGTGAAAAATTCAATATTTTGATTTGGACCAGAAGTGTGGGGTTTTTGTCTTTTGGAAGAAATTTTAACCCATTTTCCCTTGAGGCTCTACAACACAAATTTACAAGGTGACAGAAGCAACATTTTCAACACATTGTGAGGAGAAGCATGAACACTTGAAGTCTTCAGAAACACACACACTTTGCATTCTTCAAAAATATTTAGGCTGGAACAAATGGTTCTCAAAAGTTTGTATGGAGAATCAGTGCAATTCAGATTGCTTCAAAAAGACTCTTTCACTCGCGAGCACAACTCTAGCGCGACGAAAAACTGCTCTGATGTATTCATACCGTTAGTCACTTCCACACCAATCGCTACTGAACACTCTCTCTTTGCTCTCCCTCTCACTCCGGTCGGGTAGTACAGCGAATGGTTCAGAGAGACCGGTTTCGTTGAGTCGCTCAAAGCTGACTGAAAACAGTTTACGATCGGCATTGCTTTGATCATTCAAGAAATTGCTTAAAATCAATGATATCAATAATATTTTGAAATTTTGTTGTTTACACAAGCATAATCGTGTGTGACTCGGGTTGACGAACGGAGTAGGAAATGAAATTCAAGAAGTATTTGTTTCGCTGAGTGAAGCAATTGAGCAAGCCGCTGGCAGCCAGCGTGTAGTTTTCGCTCGCGAATGGTTGCGCGCTCCAGTTGGCAATGGTTCGTTCGGTGATGAGTGAGTGATTTCTGATCTACATTTTGGAGAAAACATATTTTAAAAAATCAACATGTTCCCCTTTCGCTTTATAAACGAAACGTTTTTTATCGTGTCAAATTTAAGAAAAACTTAGTAGGAAAGATTGAGAAAAAAGTCTGCATCTAATGAGAATTTTGGCAAAAATTATGAATTCTAGATAGTTGTACTAAAAAAACAAACAGAATTTTAAAAATTATCTGATTATGTTCCCCACGCGTTTTCAAGATTCCAATTTTTACCTGTTAGAAGCAAAAATCTAAATTTATTCAGAATATTTGTTTTAGCAAAAAAAATAGGTTAAATTATCAACTTCAAAGTGGCAGTGCGTGGCCGAATGGTTACGCTGTCCGCTTTGTAAGCGGATGATTCTGGGTTCGATTCTCATCTGCTCGAACCTTCCATCGGATGAGGAAGTAAAACGTCGGTCCTGGCCTTGGTTGTTGTTAGGCCGTTAAGTCATTCCAGGTGTAGGAGTCGTCTCCATACCATAAGTACAAACAACACACCAAACCAAGCCTACTCCGGTGGAATCGCTGGCGGCAGTTGGACTCGCAATCCAAAGGTCGTCAGTTCATCAAACACTGGGTTGGAAGGTTCCTTGGAGTATAAAGAGGTTTGGGTGCTCTCCCCATTCAAGCCTTCGGACTCCTAGGTTCGAGCAGAAACTTGCAATAGAGACCACAAAAGACCCGGGGGTCGTTAATGTGGATGGTTTGAAGAGTTGTACAACAAGTTGGGGTAACACGGCCGATCGGTTATACAACCAGTTATGAAATAGGTTTATCTGACAAAGTGTGTTGCTTGGGATTCCTTAATCATTCTTAAATATGACTTACTGTAGTTTACCAATTTTTTAACGGATTTGTTTAGATGATAATTAAGTTCATAAAAACATGCTAAATTTATATCTTGGTAAGATAATCAAAACTTTTCCACTTTCTATACATTATTTTTTTAAAAAATTTCTACAAACTATAAAGTTTGTGTGTGAAGTTGTAGATACACACATAGATTCCACCATTTGATTTTTTTTTTCCATTTGTCTCAAGATTTCAATAAACTATTTATTTTTAACTTTATGTCGCTCCCCAAAAAATTACAGGGTATTTTTTATTCAAAGAACTTCAACATTTCAATTGACTTGAATTAAACTTGAAATTTTACTAAAACAACTTTTCATTTATTTTTGTAGAACAAAAATTACATTAAGCAATTTTTGTTCTACGAAAAACTTTACTTCTCTTGTTTAAGTTTTTTTTTTTCATTTTTGAGTGTTTTAACTTGTCTTTGTTTATTTTATGTGGTTTTCTGATAGTATTCGGCTTATTCTACTACCTCTTGTCATTACCTTTTGTGTTTATAATTATGTTTTCTTTTTACTTACAGTAATTTTTCAATGTTTTACTAATTTTTATGTTTCCTGTTATACAATACTATGATCATAATTTAAAGCTGGTACAAATTTTAATTAAAGTTAAAGAACTAGTGTTAAATGCATTTTAAAGCACTTTTGCATTAAAATTTTGAGACCATGGTTATTTCATTTTTTATATTATTTTATTTTTTTGCTCCCCCCCCCCCCCCCCCCTTCAACCAGATCCGATTGAAAAAAAACTTTGAAAAATATTAGCTTCGGCCTTATTTGTTGAAAAAATTCCTAAAGGCATAGTCTGGAACACTACAAAAATTCCTTAAGAGCGAGTCCACGAACAGGGCATACCCCTTTGTATGGAACGTCGTTTGGACCTCACCAATCTGCCTGAAATTTTCAGGGGTTGTTTGTACATATAAAACTAGCATCTGGCCAAAATATGAGAACTCTAGGTCAACGGGAAGTGGGGCAAATCGGGACACAAAGTTTGAAGGTTCAAAAACGTCAAAAATCTTAAAAAGGCTATAACTTAGGCAAAATTCAATTTATTTTCAAAATTCAAAATGCATCTGAAAGGGCTTAAAAAATGCAACAAAATGCAGTGTAGAACATTCCAATTGGTTAAATCTAAAGGGAGTTATTGGCATTTTAGTAAAAAAATAGCATAATTTTCAAACTCAAATAAAAAAAGTGTTCCATCCAGATATCAACTCGGTTCGACCTGCAGCTTGTAGGGGACATCTGGGACTACCATCTGAGACTGAGAACGCTTTGGGGAAGGCAGTTTAACGTATTAAATAGGCACTTTTACTTTCAGTGAATTTTTTGGTTGTAAATTTTTGCTCGGGGGACCCCTTAGATCGCATTTTCTGGTGATAATTTTATCATATTCGTGTTTCTGAGACAATAGACAATAGAAACATGCATAAAAATGTTTATTGTGATCCATTTCAACCCTTTTCAAAATAAATGTTAAAAAAAAATCTTCGATTCACATTTATTGAAAATCAAGCTCGTTTCCAAGGATACTAGATGACACCAGAAAAAAGGCAGCTTTTAAATTTGTTTGAACTTTTATTTTTAAAAGGGTTGAAATGGAGCGACATTACTCCAGAATTGTGGTAAAATTACACATTTTTTCTGACATGAAAGATGTACCCCTTTTTAGATGAAATTTTACCATGATTTTTTTTTCTGTGTATGGGTCATTCCATCTAAAGCGGAACAGCATTTGAAAATTACCATCTCCGATTCTGCTCAAATTTGGCAGAGCTGTTGAGACTATCAAAACATGCAAAAATCCCGAATTTCATCCAAATCGTACCCCCCCCCCCCCCCTCAATTTTTGTACCCTCCCAAAAAAATCGACTTTTTGGCGATTTTTGAGCGAAACCCCTATCTTCAAACGACGATAACTCAGGAACCACAAATCTTAGAGAGTCGGTCTTAGACTCAATTTTGAAGGAAATTGGACGTTTGGAATATTTGTTCTACCTGTATTGCGCAATTGAAAACTTTGAATGGCCGTATCTCAAATCAGCCCTATTTATTTTTTAAAATTTGACTCCACCATCGTATTCCCCGCCCAATTTTACATAAGAATCACTTATCGACAGAAAGGAATATGTTTCGTTCCAGAGATATCGAATTTTAAAGTTTTGAGTATTTGAAATTTGAATTTTAAAGTTTTGAGTATTTGAAATTACCTAAATTAGCTACACTCGCCGCATATACTAGAAGCACTCAGTCGTGCTGATCAATAATTACTACCTGGTGTTCTGTAAGATGAATTATTTTTATAATTTTATACGATTTTGAGATAATCAATACCTTGAACAATTTATTTTTTGTTTAAGGAATATTTATTGGGTAATTTTGAATGCACTGTTTTTCCTGATCTCAGTGTCATTGAACCATATTAGGTAAAATTTGAATTTTTAATATTTATTTGCAAATGCAACGTGTTACAGCACAATTTAAAAAAAATAACATATTTCTATTGTTTTCATATTTTTCCTAATTCCTCATTTCTTCCCACTTCATCAAATTATTTCTTTTATTTGAAGCAAGAACAAATGTAGAGCTGGATGTAGTAGATGAAATAATTCTCATGGGTTCTAGAGCTTTTGCCATGTGCGGTAGCAAAAAAGTGCCATTCAGCAATAAACCCCAAAATCTAACTTACGGTTTGAAAGATTGAGCATGATGATATTAAACCGATTTTTATATTGTGTGCCATATACTTCAGATACATGTGGACAGCAGCTGTATCGTCTTCCAAGATTTCGAAATGATTGACAAAAAAAAAGATAATTGTTCGGACGGTGTCGAAATCAACACCACTTAATTTGATCTTAATCAGATAATAAATACGATTAATCTTTGTGATTTTCTTACATGTTTCAGTTTTATACTTTCCAGAAATCCTCTAGCTTAATCATGCTTCACGAGACACGGTGGGTAAGAAGGGGATTATTATGCAACTTGCATGCACCTCGGAAATTCCTCCGGGAGGTTGTTAGGGGGACTATTCTGAGTCGATTCCCAAAATATTCTGTCGGTGAAAACTGATTTTATCTCGATTTGAAGTTAAAAAACATAATATATCACCTAAAACCTCAAAAATACGTCGAAAATCTCGGTCTAACTCTGCACAAAGAAGTTAATTTTCATCAAGATATCAATTCTTAGTTCCCAAAATATAATCCTGACATAGTACACCTTAAATCGGTCCATTACTTGAGTCCCAGCGTCTTCAGGAGGTGTAAAAAGTGTTATTTGAAAAAAAAATATTTTCAATTTGCTCTGGTAAATCAACTGTCATGTCTGAATTCAAATCTAATGTTGTAGCATTGTTGCAAACAAAATGAAGAACAATTTTGCAGAAAAAAGTATAACATTTTATCCAATTTCAGTAAAGTTATGTCTATTTTAGTGGGAAAATTGTTGCCAAGTTTCAAAATTCTTCGATATTTAACTCATTCCTGTTGTAAACAGCTACTACGATCATACTCAGTAGGATGTAACAAAAATTTCTTTTTGGCGTGCATTCAGGGGCTGGTTCCGATGAGCGTACTGAGCTCAAATCCCAAATATGAGTTTGATTGAACTTAAAAGGAGCTGTCGCTTTGCATTTGAATTTTAAATAGGATTCAACTCGTAAAAAACATGTTTTTCAAAAATGTAGATTTTTTTGGGCACTTTGGCCACAGAAGCGTGTATTTTCAACATCATTGGCGTGTAGGCAAGATCCTTTCGCATGTTTTGGTACATATAACATTGAATTGACGCACTCTGGAGCTCAGGCCTTCAAAGTTTTGAAATTTTTCGAAAAAACGGATCAGCAGAAAAGATAGGCGACGCGCCATTTCATTTTGCTCAAAACTTCAATGTTATATATACCAAAACTTGCCTACACGCCAATGATGTTGAAAATACACGCTTCTGTGGCCAAAGTGACCAAAAATATCTACATTTTTGAAAAACATGTTTTTTACGAGTTGAATCCTATTTAAAATTCAAATGCAAAGCGACAGCTCCTATTAAGTTCAATCAAGCTCATATTTGGGATTTGAGCTCAGTACGCCCACCGGAACCAGCCCCTGAATGCACGCCAAAAAGAAATTTTTGTTACATCCTACTGAGTATGATCGTAGTAGCTGTTTACAACAGGAATGAGTTAAATATCGAAGAATTTTGAAACTTGGCAACAATTTTCCCACTAAAATAGACATAACTTTACTGAAATTGGATAAAATGTTATACTTTTTTCTGCAAAATTGTTCTTCATTTTGTTTGCAACAATGCTACAACATTAGATTTGAATTCAGACATGACAGTTGATTTACCAGAGCAAATTGAAAATATTTTTTTTCAAATAACACTTTTTACACCTCCTGAAGACGCTGGGACTCAAGTAATGGACCGATTTAAGGTGTACTATGTCAGGATTATATTTTGGGAACTAAGAATTGATATCTTGATGAAAATTAACTTCTTTGTGCAGAGTTAGACCGAGATTTTCGACGTATTTTTGAGGTTTTAGGTGATATATTATGTTTTTTAACTTCAAATCGAGATAAAATCAGTTTTCACCGACAGAATATTTTGGGAATTGATTTTTCTGACTCAGAATAATCCCCCTAACAACCTCCCGGAGGAATTTCCGAGGTGCATGCAAGTTGCATAATAATCCCCTTCTTACCCACCGTGCGAGAGTTGCATTCATGTTAATTCATAATTTTTAACACGATAATGTATCGTACACTTTTCTTAAGTGTTACTTACAAGATCAATTTTAATTTCCTGCTAGCTCAGCGGGAATTCCATTCTGCCCTGTATTGCGTGTCGTTCTTGCTCTGTCCTGTGGGTTAGCACATAAATTCACCGTATACTTTTTTTTTAATTTATGATTAATACAGCAGTTTCCTACAACTTTTGCCTAATTTGCTAATGATTAATTGGGATGAAATCTTATTTCAATAAATAACCAGGTAGCAGTTATTGATCAGCGCGCCCGAGTGCTTCTAGCATATGCGGCGAGTGTAGCTAATTTAGGTAATCTCAAATACTCAAAACTTTAAAATTCGATATCTCTGGAACGAAACATATTCCTTTCTGTCGATAAGTGATTCTTATGTAAAATTGAACGGGGAATACGATGGCGAGGTCAAATTTAAAAAATAAATAGGGCTGTTTTGAGATACGGCAATTTAATATTTTCAATTGCGCAATACAGGTAGAAAAAATATTTTAATCCAAATTTTGATCACGGAAATGGATTCTACGTCCAATTTCCTTCAAAATTGAGTCTAAGACCGACTCTCTAAGATTTGTGGTTCCTGAGTTATCGTCGTTTGAAGATAGGGGTTTCGCTCAAAAATCGCCAAAAAGTCGATTTTTTTGGGAGGGTACAAAAATAGATTTTGAAAATTCGGGATTTTTGCATGTTTTGATAGTCTCAACAGCTCTGCCAAATTTGAGCAGAATCGGAGATGGTAATTTTCAAATTTGCATTTTTTCTTGCACACTTCAGGTGGAATGACCCGTATAAGAAATACGGAATTGTTAATTGATTATTACTAATAAAATAAATTGAATTGAATTGTAAAAAAACTAATTTTAAACCTTTGTCATTATCGGGTAGTCAACTGATAAATGCCTTATTAATTAATTTGAAAATAGAAGAAATAATCAAAAGGTGGACAAATTTGTTCTTTGACTCCTCCTCTGCATTCCAGTTTGAAATTTTCCATTATTTAATATCATTACCTACTTACAGTCATTGGGAGTCAAATCAAAGTTACAACTCGTTGCGCATCGTCGTGGTCGTGCTATCTTGTTGCACGTAAAATTTAGGTTAAATTGAGTAAATGACGTTATTTTGTACACTCTACAGCTATCAATACATTACCTTTTGACCTTCAAAGATCCCCAAAACTTAATTTCAGAGCTGAGATATTCAACAAATATTTTCTCAAAATTCGAGGGTTGGAGATAGACGAGTTCTGTCAAGGTGAATCGATAGAGCGTCAAAAATCGATGCAGTGTGATTTTTTGACGATTTTTCCGATGAAAATTCATGCTGAATCGTAATATTGACGAAGATGAAAATGACGTCCAGCCATAAAGTAAAACCTATACCTTTCTTTAGTAAGAAAGGCAAAAACGTAAAAACTCTCTATGAATTGTAGTTCCTATCAGATTGTGCTATTTTTCCACTGTATGAAATTGAGACATCTGGAAAAAGAAAAATAGTATGATGTAGTTTGCACTTTAACTCGTTGTGATCTTGACGCACGTCGTTTTTTTACGCAATGTAAATACTAACAAACATGTGTTGTTTGGCACTGTCCTGAAGTTTGGTTGAATTTGATTTCCGCAATTCCAAGTTATAATTAATAATGTTTACAGTAGTCGGGCATTTCCGTGTGTCAAACGCGTTCTGACCTGAAATCCCTTTGTCCAGGTGTTGCACTTGCAGCAGTTTTCAGGGTGTGTCAAGATAGCACAATCGAAACTTCTCTCATATGAAGAGTGACAATAATGCACGGAGTTTTTTTTTTGGTTTTTGTTGAATATCTCAGGATTGAAATCAAATTTTGGGGATCTGTGAAGGTCAAAAGATGAGAAATTGAAAGCTGCACAAAATAGCGCCCTTAACTCAATTTGGCCCAACATCAACGGGCGACAAGATAGCACGATCAGAACGAACTGTTAATTCGTTGAAATTTCGGGACAATGCACAAAACAATCAGTAAAGATTTTCACTGTAACTTAAATGAATAAAACTCACAATTATAGAACACGTAGAATTTAATGTAGTTGATTTTTGAATGAATTAAATCCATTCGAACCACTCTAATGTTAGTAAAAAGGTCCAACCACACAAATGAGCCTGGGTGTGCGTGTGTGTGTCCACGGTGGCCGAAGCTCATTTTCGGGATTTTCCCGTAACCGAGAGTGTGTGTCGTTTGGGAAAAGTTTTCCCGTAGCATCGAGTTGGGAGCTTCGGCGCAGACGAGGAAATTAATTTATGACAGCACAATTCCCTTCACCCTTTCCCCTTTTGCCCCTGTCATTGATTCTCGCAGAATCCGGAATGTGAATTATTTTCTTCTCGTTGGACGCCGCCTGTCATGAAGGAAGAGTTTCCGGTCTGCGAAGTTAATGAATGATAATGATGGCAGTCGATGTATGTTGAGCAATAGGATTATTTCCAACGGAGAGAGATAGAGACACACACTCACGCACACGTTTATTAGATTCTGTCAGTAACGAGGTTTGACGTTGTTATGGTTTGATCATATTTGCGTTTGAACCCTACGCCGCTGGGCCCCGCGGAATGGAACTCGTCAGGGATCCTTTGGTGAAGCGTGGGACCGTAATTAAGTTGCTCGAGATTACCGGATTATCATTATGTGTTGATGTTAGTACTTTGTCATGCTTGAACTCTGCGCAGCGTATTGATGATATATTATCACATCAGGGGTGGTGATAAATAGCAATGCTGGTAGATGGTTATAGATGGTTTGAGCGAGTCTTGGATCGATAACTAAAATGTGGTGAAAATGGGGATCGAATTGAAGATTTTTGACAATGATTATTGAAACTCAAAAAATTGAGTTTGTTTTACAAGATCCCAGCAGTACTTCCAAACTTGTTAAATTTCCAATTTCTGAAAAATAACAATTCGATTAAAATCAGCCCTGAATTTTATGATCGTGCAATATTCCACTCCCAAAACTTTTCCACCAACAAAAAGCGAAACAAACAATGCTAATTGTGTGCTGCTGCTGTTCCTTCTCCGAAAGTCAATTTCCAAGAACAAACAAAAACATCACAACCAAAATGCAACTTTCCCTCAAATGTTCATGCAACTTTTCAACTTTTCGGGAAAAGGAAAACTTAACTGTTTTCCTTGGAAATGCGGCAAACACACTCACACACACAGCCTTGGTCGGAGACGCTCACTTTGCATACCATCGTGGCGGCGAAATCTCTAAATGCCATTTAACTTTGCAACAATTTTCCGGGCACAATTTTCCAGGAATTTCCCCCCGGTCGGCAGGCAGCAAGTCGGGGGAAAACTTTTTTCGCGAAAATTGCTGGCTGACTGCACTGATAATAATATTTTTACGTTTCCAAAATTAATAGAAACATTCAAATTTTCAAATTTTTAATCGATTTTTTTTAACTGTTAATTCAAAAAAGAAAAACGATTTTCGAGACAGTGTTGATGATGAAAGCTGTGCCATGTTTTTAAGGTTAGTGGTTGTGGTGGTCATGCAGCACAACCAAGTGCCGTGGGAAGAAACAAATCTGCCCGGATGAATTCCAGCGGAAAACTCATTCCCCCCCAGATCGTACCCAGTTCAAACATGAAAAGTGCAAAGTGTGTTGCGCTGATGAAATCTCGTGTCGGACATTATGGTCTGGAAGTAAAGTTTTGGGTGGAAAACGCACACGCTTGGTCCATGGAGGGAAAGCACAAAACTCACACTCACCATATGTTGAAAAGTCGAGTGCTTTTGAGGTTCCGGGGTTTTTCTTTCGGTTTGGTGGTGTGAGGATTTGGAATTTTTCGAAACAAAAAAGTAGTCCGAGTCTGTTCTGTTTAAAATCAGACAAAGTGCAATGGGAATAGCAGAAGGGTTTCCACCCATCAGTCTGGGGGAAAACAGTTGGAAAGAAAAATCGTGTCGAGAGCTGTGTTGTGTTGGTAGTTGTTTCGAAAATGAACAAATTTTAATTGCTGTCTGGTGTCTGATACTTTGTTGCAAAAGTGCTAACCACTTGTGCCGGATAAGGGCTGTCGGCAACAAATATTTTAGTTGTTAATAGTTAGACAGAAGATTTGTTTTATAAAGAGTTGGATCGTATCATAGAGAAATTAATCCAGAGATTCAATGAGAATATACAGTACATAGATCCTTGTGAACTTTTTTTATCAGTCCTATTTGCATATTTGCAACAGCCTCAGAAATCATAACACATTAGGTTGTGGGCAGGGTTGTTAAAATATCAAAATATCAGCTCTCAGCAACTACAATTATTCCGCCTGAATAATCATGCCTCAAATACAACTGCTCTTCTCTCCTTATTGACACTCTCAGCGCCGAACACGTTTTCGTGTTTACCCACTCGCGATTGACATTTTCCTGTTCTCTCTCATTCCCGCTTCCACGATCATCCAACCGCAACAGCGTTTAACCACAAAAGCCGCCACAAAACCAATTTCGCAAACGCAGTTTAACGGGACGTCATGCGTGGTCGGCTCCTAATCGCCATCTCGCGTTCTCTCATTGCAGTTTTTGGAGAGATTGAGAGACTCAGCGGTGAGAGCGCATAGTCGAGGAAAAGGGGAGGAGTGATAGAGAGAGAATGACATCGCTGGGAATCACGAGACACAAGAAGAGATCTCACAAGCAAAAGTGATGGCCGCTATACTCTCGGATATTTTTGGTGCAGAGATAATCAATTGATAGCTTTTCCATCACTCATGTGCAACACTGGTTGTGGCCGTGTAATATTTTCAAAGTTTGCATAAGTTCGGGTGGTCTGCCATTAACTGTTCGGACGCTGACAAACCTAACCAGCAAATTCAATTAGAAATTTGGCTAGGGGAATATGAGATTTTTTGAACAAGTGTTCTAACGAGAAAATTAATACACCACAACTGTGAAACAAAAAGCTGCAAGCCTGAGTTTGACATTGAATTTAAATTAATTGGTTTGGGTTGTCAAAATCCAAACAGTAAATGGTAAACCACACAAACTTTCGAATGCATTTATTGGTTAGATTTGTCAGCGTCCAAACAATAAATGGTAGACCACCTGAACTGATACAAATTTTTAAACTTTTGCGCGGGGAAACCCAATTGTTGGATTTGCCTTCCTCAAATCAATAAGGAAAGGCTATAAAATCAATCGAAAAATGAACTTCTTAATTTGACCTCCTAAACGCACCTTCACATATACTTATTGCCTCAGAATCAAATTCTGAGCAAATGTCTGTGTGTTTGAGTGTAGGGATGTTAATGAAAAAAAATGTCACTCGATTATCTTCCTACTGCCTAAAATAAATTTGTCCATTTTGGTCTCTTGGGATCCGATGAGTTTCTATTGAAAATAATGAATTTAAGTTAAGTACGGAAGATTGTAAAAAGGTTGTTTTTTTTTTTGAAAAAAAGAAAAAAACACCATGTTATTTATTTAAAAGACCTTTTCAACGAGTCCAAATATTGAAGATTTGACAACCCTTTCAATAGTTATAAGCACATAAGTATTTTTTTACACTTTTTTGAAGCCAGATCTCATACATTTTGATGAAAACGTTGTCGAGACCTATCATGGGACCCATCGTTTGATAATTTTTCAAAAAACCTTTTAAACGAGCCTAAAATAATGAAGATCTGACAATCCCATAAAAAAATGAGTAATGAATCGTTAAGAGGAAATGATGATATCCTGACTGAATACGTTCATTATATGAATGTGAGGAAGGCATCAACCACCTGATGGTGGATTAAGTAACGTATAAAATGGTTAAAAAAACGTTAAAATAAGTAAATATTTTTTCAATCCAACACCTATGATCAAGGCTTTCAAATCGACAAATTCAGAGAAACCTTGTCGTAGTTGAAATCAGAGTTAGAATCGGAGTTGGAGTAGGATCCTTTCATTCCTTAGAATTCGGAGTAGAATTGGACAAATTTTATACATTTCTAATGAAAGTCTATTCTTTTATTTATTTAAAATTACAGGAAATTGCACCAATTACGACTGATTTGTATCAAGTTTTCACATTTGCTAGTAAATTACAAAGTAATTAGTTAATTACCGATTTACCAACTCAGGTAATTTCTGATTACTTGCCAGTCCGAGTGATATCGGAAATTTGAAAATGCCGAGCGAAATCTTTATTTAAAATAAACAAAGACTGGAAACTACACCCAAAGTTAAAGTCCATGTGGATAGACCTTTCGACAGGGTTGCGAATGAGCGAGCGCTCACGGAATGCGTGCTCGCTTCAGCTGGAGCGTGAGTTTTTATCAGGTAGCTCGTGCTCGCTCACGCTCACCGGAGCGTTTTGCGCTCACGTGAGCTGGTGAGCCAAAATAGGTAGTGGTATTTTCCCGTTGAAGCAGCTGCGCGTTTGAATTGAAGTTTCTAGAACTATCTCAGCGCAGGCAGCGAAAACAAACAAGAAAGGGGTCAAATAAACAAAAGTAGATAAGTAATGAAATGGATTTAGTCGACGAACCAAAATTTACGTTCTATTTAAAATGTAAAATTTTTTCGAACATAAAACAAAAAAAACGAAAAAAAAAAAACCTAAATGTTAATATCCTGTCGTTGGCGCGAATACCTTAAATGTTTGTTTTGAGTATATTGCTTCTCATGAAAGAAATTAACAGAAAGGATTGAAACAAATAAATTTGAAATTTTAAATGTTACTGTTACTGCTCTCGTTGGGAGCAGATAGGAATTAAATTCAGGATCATTCGCTTACAGAGCAAACACCGTATACATTTAGCCAAGGCTGCTCCTCAAGACCAAACAAACTTGTCAGATATGGACAAATTCATTTTTGAAGAAGCAATTTTGGCGCTTATTTTTAAAAAGAGAACTGTTTCTACAATGTTACTCTATTTTCTAGAATGTTTGTCCAAAAAAGATTATTTTCATAGAAATTATCAGCCGTTTCTGATCAATAAACCACTGAACGATTTAATAAATGGAATAACTAATTTTTTAAATGGTAGCTCATTCTGACCCGCAATCTGGAAAGGTAACCAAAATACTGATTAGGTACATAAAACAGTTTAATGTTTTATTTTAATTAACCAACGACATAACATTCGAATTTACCAAGGCATACATCCTCTTGAATAAATTCATTGTTTCAGGCTTTTTTTATTTAGGCGCCAAAACTCATCCACCCCCCACCCCTCCCTCCCGCTGCTGTCTATGCTTATCTTTCTAAAATAAGACCTGTTAATTCGACAATATTTAATTTATATTTGGCGAGAGTAAAGACCTCCCTCCACTCACATGAACAAATGACCACCCCTCAATCACCGAATCGTGGTGGCCGATACGGCAAAGGCACAGTTCAACATGCCGAAGGTCTCGGGCTCGAGTTTCGATATCGATACTTTTTTTTGAAGGGTGATTTTTTTTGGAAAATGAACCCACGAGTAAAGTACTCTCAGTAATTTCGGGATTTATCCTCTCCGTCCGTTCACAGTGCCATTTTACTACCGAACCATGCTCTTTATCCTCTAGTATACCGATGACCATTTCTGGGTGTAATAAAGCAATTCTCAACGAAATCGGCCGATTTCGACCTTTTTTATACTTTTTATTTGGCTCAAACTTTGTGGGGGCCTTTTCTATGACCAAAGATGCCATTTTGTGGCGAAATATATGAATGTTTGGCCCTTTTAAAAAAAATCTATTTTCAAACTTTTTTTTTTCAAAAAGATCCAAAATTCACAAATGTTTAATTTTTTAGCATTGGAATTTGGACCACAAGTTGCTGAGATATTGGCATTAGAAAATGTGGGAATGATTTTATAGGATTAAAAAACGTCAATTTTCTTGTTTCTTTTTCTTTTATTCGATATATTTCAGCAACCAGGGGTCCAATCTTCAGTGTCTCTTTGGCAATTTTATGGGTAATTTTCTGAACCTTTCGAAAAAAAAAATGAAATGTACATTATTTTACAATCTAAAAACACGAATTTTTCAGTTAAAATTAAACTTTATCTCTTGAAAACGATGCTTTTTATCAAAAAAATTGCCAAGTACTTTTCGATTGTTAATTTCATTTTACATTAAAAACGGCTAAATTTTTGTGTATGGCCCAAACGTTGCGGTTTTTGTCCTCTAAAAATATTTAAAAATCAAAAATTACGGATTTTGAAAATTTGATTTTTGAGAAAAAAAGTCCATTTAAAAATCGTTTTTTTTTCAATTATCTATTTTTCTAAATAGTCTTCATCAATACCTACAAATTTGCCGAGAACACCAAATCTATCAGAAAATTCCTTCAAAATTTACAGATTTTCGAATATTTAGATACCATTTTTGTATAGACAGCAGCCAAAATTGCATAGAGCCTTGTATGGGTGAACCAATGACGCAAAATGGGGAGGACTCCACTTAGTTTGAACCAAATCAAAAAAATAAGTTTGAACCAAATCAAAAAAATATAAATAGCATTTATTTCTGGTTTTGGTGGAGAATTGCTCACAAATGCAACAACAACGAATTTAAAAAAAATATATATGAATGTTGTTTTGGTAAAAGCTTAGCTAGAATAAATATTAAATATTTCTTAAAGTATCTTATGTTTGGCCGGACTACGAGCCACCGGAAGATCCGGATATAACATATTTTCAATAAATTTATTGATACGTTACCTGATTTCCTTTTTTAAATCTTGAATCTTCGTGTATCGGAACCAGTTTCATCGATCTCCGGTGGCCACATCTGGAACCGTGTTTATCAAACAGCGTAAACTGGTTATGTGACGTGTCAAATTGATTTTGAATGTAGCAAGAGGATAGGGTCTTTAAAATATAATTGTGTCCTTTGGACCGGTTTCCAGGTTCTCCGACGGCCACGTCCGTAATTCATTTTTCTATGAATTGTTATGAAAACCTTTTTTTCTGAAATCAAAAATGAAAGGTCAGCAAAACCTCAGTTGTGGGGACTCAGGGAGACTTTTTGGCTAACAATAAATTCATTACGTTTGGACAACTTAACCTTCCCAATAATGGACCTTTCGTAACTACACTCAAAAAAATGAGTTCGCGTAAACGTGAACAGAGTTCATGCTAACGAGAACCAGGAAGAAAAATGTTCACTTTCATGGTGCAATGCACTATAAAAGTTGAACAGTTTTCTTCCTGGTTCCCGGTGGCACGAACTCTGTTCACGTTTACGCGAACTCATTTTTTTGAGTGTAATATATTTGCATTTTTTTAATGCTTTTTAAGTCTTTTTGCATTTAAATTGCTATGAAATAAACAAAGCTTCTATCCAGCACAAAATCCTATACAAATGTGTCGATGCAATTTGGCAAGCTTCAATCAAACTTTGTTCATTGTTTCATCAAATCGTTAGACACCTTCGAACATGGATTTTTTCGATTACCTTTCGGCACAAAAACAGGTCGAGTTAAAAAAAATCCAATCGAACTACAAACTTTCAACAACTGTGCAACCACACCCTTCTGGGCCAGCATCCCATCCCCCGCCCTCACTTCTCACAGTTGATGCACTGATTTTTTGCATGTTTTTTTTTCACCATTCACCCCCGTGACATAAAATCGAGTGCTCCCAGCAGGTCCCAATCCAGGGGATGTTGATTTTTTCAATCACCTCATAGTTGAGCTGGGAGTGCTGGCCCCAAAAAAAAAAAACAGACACGAAAATAACGAAGAGTACCCCGTTGCACAATGGACGCTGCAATTGCAGTTTGCAATTTGCACATTGGGTGGAAAGAATGTGGGTGCTTGTTGAAGGGTGGGTGGTGTGATGAACGAAATTGGACGGCACAAGAGCAATTAGTGTGCTTCACTCTGTGTTTGCTGTTACAGTTTCCAGTTTGGGGTTTTTTGTTCGGGATGTTTGGGTTTACAAACCTGATGAAGTTATTTGGCTTCATTTTGAAGGGGTTAATTTTCATTCGGGAGCAGTCCTTCACAGTTTTATGGATTTTTAATTAAACTTTGCCACAGCCTGAAAAATGTAAGTAAAGATTAATATTTTTAGTAAATTTGAAAAAAAAAAACTTTAAATTAATTTGGTTTGCTAAACCCTGGAATTATTTCTGTTTGTATCCCGTTTGCCTTCCATAGCAAAAGGGCTGTCCATTTCATCGAAGCGGCAAAATTAAACGATTAAATGAACGCTTCTCCGTCAAACAACATCCAATTACAGCGAAGGCGGTGCACTCTGCGAAGAATAACAACCATCACTTCTATCCGGATCGGTGCAAACAGGCCGACCAATCCACGTCCACTGCAGATGTTGCCCTGATGACTTCTGCCGGGGTATTCAACATCTCTCAGACACCTTTAATTTAATTAAGAAAGTTTCACACACCGCACACCCCGTGACCTGCCTCTAATCCTAACATCCCGTCTCCCCATGGACATCGTTTCTTTGATGTATCCGTCCCAAGCCTTTCACCGCAGAACTTCCTTCTTTGGCGTATCGACGAATGGGACCTTAATAATTAATTAGTTCAAGTCAGTCAGAGCACGGTGTCAGTGAAGAGTAACTTCGACCTTCGAGTGGAACGGAGTTGCTGCCTTTATTTGTTCAAACAAATTGAAAAGAAGCAGTTCATCAGTTGGATTCAATCGGGAAAGTGGTAAGAACAGAGTTGTAATTTTTAAAAACTTAGTCGATGGAAAAAGATTTCTGTTGACTCAAATGATACTTTTTCACCTCAAAACATGAATCAGTGCTTGTTGCAGAATTCTACACTTCTACAGTTAATGGGAAACGAAGGTCCAAAACAAAAGGAGCTGTTAACATTCATTTAGAAGCTTGACACACCCCCTTAACTGGCATGAGATTTTATCGGATGGCCGTTACAGTATATAAATGAAACTCGATAACATTTTCAACAGAAGGTTCACAGAAAAAAATATGATGGTAATATTCATCAGGAAATGGTGACAGATTTTGTGTCAAAAAAATGATAAATTTTACCCAAGAAAATTATGAATTTTCATCAGTTTTTGATGAATATTCATCAGGATCACATTTTTAAACTTTTTTTTTATGTATTATTACTCAAAAAAAGAGGTTATACTCAACCTACCAAATTTACAACATTCCAAAATTCAACTTTTTTTCTGTGTTGGATGATAGACAACACAATAAAAAAATAATTTAAAATAATATGAAGAATTGTGAAATGAATTATACTCCTGTACAGTTAATTTTCACTCATTAGTTTTGAAAAATCCTGGTTTAAAAGAAGAAAAAAAAGTCATAAAAAACTTTTTTGCGGCACTGTACATTGAAATTTCATAAAATTAAAAAAAATCTACACAGCAAATAAAGTAGTAATCCAGCTGCGTGTAAAAGGCCTGGGTGCAATATAAATTTTGGTAATATTTTATGAAATTCTGCGTAATATTACACCCTGAAATATATAGCTCATCAGTATGGGAAACCTACTTGACTGAAATGTCGAGCTGATATATACTTTTATCCTTTCCATTTTACATCGGTCTGATGGCCGAGCGGTTTAAGGCGCCAGTCTTTACTGTTGGTGCTGGGTTTGAATCCCGTCGGTTGCAACTTTTTTTTGTGTTTACAAAAATTGTACATGCAGCGTGTAATATTAAGTGTTTATTTTGACGAAGGTGATGTGCATGCTTTTGCATGCGATTTTACCATCGGATTTTTTGCTGTGTATTTACTGGTTCAATAATTCCTAAAACAATTATCATCGCAGAAAAGTGCATTTTAATTATTCTGCATTCGAGTGCAAGTCTCTTTCCATTGTAAATTTTGAGGTTTTTGCCCCATAAATTTCCTAGAAAGTTTTATTTGATGAATTTACTTTAAAATGTCAATTTGACTCAATTCAATAACTTTTTGTAAAATGTATATGAATTATAGACAAAGTAAATAAAAATTTAAAAAAAATGGTCAAAATTCAATAGAATTATTTTTTTAAATATAGATATAAAATTTGATTTTTACCACAAACCATATTGTAGCACACGGCTTGTCTAAAGGTTATTTACATCGAATCTCTGAAAAGTTAATCCAATTGTAGTGTAATTGTCGTATTGGAACACCGTAAATATAACTTTTACATTCAATACCGTCATCAGGGGTGACATTGGGTCTGGGGGGTGAGATTGGGTCATACAAATTTCAGCATTTTTGTATGACCCAATGTCACCCCTGACGACGGTAATACACTTACGTCGCTTAGCCAAATTTTGAAAGATGAACAATTTTTTGTCTACTTGTTTATTTTTTAAAAATAAAATAAGATTACAACCCATCTGAGGATGTGTGATTTGTCCAACTAGAAATGATCGAAGGAGCTGTTAAGGACAAAAAAGGAATAACTATCACAGAATTTTGAAAATTTGCACCTTTTTGTACACAACAATTGGATTAACTTTTCAAAGATTCGATGTAATACTAATCTCTCTTCGGCAAATTTATTCTAGATTTTTTTCCTACAAATCTACACAATCAGTTTTGTTAAACACTAGGGGAATTGATATTTCCAGATGAATTAGAAGATTTTTTTTAGGAAAATACCTATTTTGCAGATTTTATCGAACCTGACGACCAAGATAAACATATTCAGAGAACTCAAAACTAATGTTTTGATGAAACAAGACCAAAAAATATCCTAATTTTAGTGAGATATTTGACACTTTTTCGAGTTTTTGGCTAATATTTATGGTATAAAAATTTCAAAATGAGATAAAATCAATTTTCACCGATAGATAATTTTGGAAAACAGTTTCCCTGACTCAGGACAGTCCCCTCAACAAGCTCCAGGCTGAATTAGCAAGGTTCATTCAAGTTCGATAAAAATAACCTTTAGACAAGCCGTGAGCATGAATTAAAAAAAAAACAACGATTTTATTTCATCTGTTTTACTAAAAACGATAACTATTAAAACTTATAAACTTAAAAACTAATTTAAACGATCCTTAATGTAGAATTGTCAAAAAATCCGATAATTCACTCTGTTTTGCGATTCAAACTAATTTTCATTGAGATAAACATGACACTTTAAGAGTATTAAAATAATGCTAATCATCAATGTTTTCCTAATGATAGTTAACTAACTTTAAAACTTTGCAAAAATTGTTGAAAACTTCTTTTTGTGGTGATTTGAACACTTCTCCACCATTATCAGTATAGATCAATACCATAAGTATTTTTAATTTTCAAAAAATTTGTACATCTTTTTTTAGAACCGCTTTTTACAAAAAATATTCATCTCATGCAAATTAAAAAATTCAGCAAAATTTTGAAAAAAAAAAATGCTTGTTGCACTATGGCCGTTCCAAATATAATTTGAAGTTTATGTCCCTCGATGAAGTTGACTCTATAGCTGTTGGCCTGCTAGTACCAACCACTAGTGTCTTCCTTTTTTTATCTACAAGGACTTCGCCGCCCTGGGCTCCTAAGTGTATGAAAGTATGGCACGGAGCGACGGCGCCGAATACCCATATTTACACAAAGAATTTATGTCCCTCGACTCTTACCAAAGTCGAGGGGAAGGAGCAAAAAAATATATATATATAAAAATTTAATGAATGGTTTTGACATTTGAAAATTGAACATTGAAAAAGTTGAACGGCCATGATCGATGACGACCAACTTTTTCAAAACTTTTTTTTCGTAAAATCACGATAACTCGTGATGTTTATAAGCAAACCCCTTATGTCTTAATATACATTTTTTGTAATTGTCTGCTCTACAACTTTGTAGAACATTGTTACACTCTAAAAAATAACCTTGCAAAGTTAGAAAAAACACGAAATTTTTAAATGAAAATTTTTGTTTTAAATGAAAAAATGACCCTTCTGGGTCAATGTAGATTCGAAAAGTTTATTAAATTTCCCATAAAATGACATGTTCCAAATTTTTTTACAGTCGAGTAACGGAAAATGGGAGAATTTTTAAAACTTTTTTGAGTACGCCATCAAATCGGGCGTCTAATTTTACATAAAAGTCCCTTTGACACCAAATTTCTATCTCATCACCGTTTCAGGCTGCAAATTATTGAAAAACACCTCTTTTTTCGCATGTTCAAAAATGGAAGGGGTCGTACTACCCCTCCGTCACGAGATATCAAAAAACGGACCTCGGATTCGTGATCAGTGACAAAAGTTACCCCTTAGGACAAAGTTTCACGCAAATCGAAGAGGGGTCGGGGCAACTGCAGTGTGAGTTGGCGGACAATTACCCAGCTTGAAGTTGTCTACAATATAATGGTGTTGGTTCTGGTGAAAAAATTTTAGTTGAAAAAAAAGAGAAAATGTTATAATAATTTCTGGAAAATAAATATTTTTTATAAATTCATCATTATTACCTCAGTGAGGCGGGCAAAAAAAATGTAATGTCCACTTTTCATTTGATTAGTATGTTTATTGCTTAAAAAGTTAAGTTTTCGTAAAATTATTGATGGTAGAATTACAGTTCTTTTTAAAGAAAAATAAATCAATCGATGCTTATACGAGAATCATCTACGATGCACTCGAGTTAACAATTCATCTTGTGTTTTATGTCTTCATCACAACAAAAGAAATTCTCAATTGTCAAATCAAATCTTCTCATCCTGTTAGTATCTCAGCACCCAGCCCGGAAACGGGAATCACTCAAGCTTCGATGACCGTCTTTTGTTTCCAATATAGGTGAACTCATGCTGCACAATCTCTTTTCCGATGTTGCTCTATTCCAGCGCACAACAACAAATTTCCGAGATCCGATTGGAGAAAAGCTCCTCTAGATGAGCCCTCATTCTGGGATATTGTGCGGCAGCAAAAGAAGGGGGTTTTGTAGTTTGATTGTGTTTTTTTTCTTCTTCTAATAACATTGTGTCTACCATTTTCCTGTGGACTGTTTCGTGGTTGTCGTACAGTTTTGTCACAACCTTCCGACATGTTGCTATCGTATGTGCAGACATTGGACGTTTCTAGTATCTAATTCTCACCTACAGTGACGGGCAAAAGTTTTAGGACTGCTGATGATCTGAAATGATAGTAGTTTGACTTATCACATTTTTTCGACCTACACTGCTCAAGAACCCCACTAGAAATTCCGGAACCTGAACCAAACTTTTGTTGGCATTTCCCATTGAGCTGAGTCCTGAGCACATCCTCGAAAGCACATCGTCATCATCATCATCCTCATCGTCCTCATCCGGGTGGCATTGTTTCAGTGTGTTTGTTGTCTATTTGTTTTCCGGTTTCCTTCCATTTGCTGTGTGGCTGTCTGTGTGTGTGTGCTCTTCATGTGCCCGCAGGACAAAATGGGAACAACCGTATTCTTTGGCAAAAACCCTCCCCTTAATCGAATAGTTCCATCTTAATAAAAGTTGTCATTTCACTGCTGGCTCTGGCTGGCATTCCAAGGAATGGTTGGACGGTCGGTTGGAGCGCTGGTTAGAGAGATGGTGTCCCACATCTCGTTTATTGTCGGTGGCACTTTTCCGAGGACCCGGCAGCTTCCGGGCATCCGCGATATGCTGGTGGTGTTCCCCGGGTTGGGTTGGCTGGTTTGTCCTCTCGAGACGGTTACCCAAGCAGACAGCTGCCTGATTATTGTTATTATCGATACTTTCGAGGGTGAAAATGTTGGCCCGAAGAGCCCGAAGTGGGTCTGCATTAGATTGCACTTTGAATATATATTGGATCGCAATGAAATTTCGGTGCAGTGAGTGTATTGGATCGGAATATGTTGATTGTCTTTCGTATTCATGACCGATTTTCAGGAAACTTTCAACATTTTTTACTTAAATCTGTTGATTTTTTAAAGAAGAATAATGTTTTCACACCTAAATAATTAAAATAACTTTTCTCGTTGAAAAGAATATTAAAACAAAGCAGATTTATTTTGAAATCCATTATTTTAGAGCGTCCAATTTCCCGGGGTTACAAATTTCCCGGGAAACGGAAAAATTTCAGCCAATTTCCCGGGAATTCCCGGGAAATTTTTAATTTATTGAAAATTGTTCTGACCTTGAATTTAATTAATATTATGCAACAAAATTGTATAGGACATCAACTTAAATGGATAAAATAAGTGTGAAGATCAATTAACAGCTTGACTTCAAGTAAAAAAGCATTAAACTACAAGAAAATGTACACAAAAGCTCCAATCGTACAATAAATCAAAAAAATATCTCAGGTATTTTTTGATGAGAAATATTTTTTCATCAAAGTGTTTAAACTGTGAGTATAATGAATCCATAATTCACAATCATAAAATTTCTTTTAAACTTGCCTCTGTGACCAGCTTGTTGAAATGAGAAAAAAAAAACATGCAGAAATTATGTTTTTCATGACAAATACTGGTTTCAGCTCTTGAACAAATGGTAAAGCTTTTTAGTATTGGTTTAACATCAAACAACCCAAAGTTTTCAAATATTTGAAGCAAACTTTGAATATATTTTTGCATTTTTCGAGAACCTTTTAAACAATAGAAAGTAAATTTTCAATGTTTTTTTTTTTTGTATTATTATGCCACATGATTTAAATTATACGATAAATTAACATCATTCCACAAAAAGTCTTCCATTTTTTTCACATTTAACCCTCTAACACCTGTAGTTGCACCAGTGCTCCATAATTCCTTTACTTCAAATTGTAATTTCTTTAATACTAGGTATTCAACCAATTGAATTAATTCTTCTCGCACGAATTCGATTATCATCTCATTTGATCATGGTGAACAAAAACGTAAAAAAAATCTCAATTTTAATTTGGAGGTAACGAGCTGGGTGCTGAAAACACAGAATGCGTAACGTGATTTTCGAATGCTCCCTACTGCTCCCCACTCATACAACTGCACTATAGCTGTAAACAAAAACAAAGTAGAAGGCTATGTTCAAGCTCCAGCGTGACATTTTTTTGCTGCTGAAGTGACTTGTTTTGAAACATTTTGGATCTGTTGATGTTAGACTTTTCGCTCAGTAATTAAGTGCTTCGCGCTTGTTTTGTTCATAGACTAAACGATGGGTGCCAAAAAAGACCTTTTTTGTTTCCTACGTGACGAAAAATTGCGTCACAAGTGGGTGGAATTTACTGAATCATAATAGCAACCAAATGGATGTCCCGAGGTTAAGAATCTTTGAAGCGCAGTGATAATTTCGGAGTAATATTATTCAAAATTGTGTTGCAGGTGTGATTCATAGTTATTGATAATTCGTCGTTAAAATTTCAAATTTCATCATAAACATAGGCTTTGCGGGAGATAAAGCGCTTATTGAAATGTTAGTGACGAATTATGCCAACCTCGATTTCAACCCTCTTCTTAAGATTAATTGACTTCGAATACTTAAAATTTTGACGCCATCGACTTTTTTTTTATTCCTGACAAAATAAATTATTGATCGATTACAATACTTGCTACGTCTTGGGAGTATTTTACCAACAGTAAATTGGTTCCGCTTTGACAGTTCTAAATTGAGGCCGCTTTGCGAACCACTATTCAGCACCCAGGTAATGAGTTAATATTGTTTTGATGAAATAACATCAATCTGTAAAAAGCTTACCTTATTGTAATAATTTAATACTCATCAAGCAAGATCTATTCCCAGTTGCTTCAGAAATTATTATTATCAGAAATAAATCCTGATATCATAATTTCTGATAATCTGATTAATTATATATAAACCAAACAATAAATTGAACTGAACAAAATCATGTTGAATTTGTTCATTTATTATTTTTTCAGAGCATTTTCAAAAAATGGTTCCATGGTTTCAAAAATATAAGAAGATGTATACTTTCGCTTGAATTTCGGGAATTCCCGGGAAATTTACAAATGTAAAAAACAACGCACAAAAAATAAATCATCATGATAAAATGATTAAAAACAAAAAAATCTTTTGCTCAGAGCTCATAGAGATTATTCAAACGCAGGTTTTGTTCATTTATTATTTTTTCAGAGCATTTTCAAAAAATGGTTCCATGGTTTCAAAAATATAAGAAAATGTATACTTTCGCTTGAATTTCGGGAATTCCCGGGAAATTTACAAATGTAAAAAACAACGCACAAAAAATAAATCATCATGATAAAATGATTGAAAACAAAAAAAATCTTTTGCTCAGAGCTCATAGAGATTATTCAAACGCAGGTTTTTTGTTTTTTGTTTTTTGTTTTTTGTTTTTTGTTTTTTGTTTTTTGTTTTTTGTTTTTTGTTTTTTGTTTTTTGTTTTTTGTTTTTTGTTTTTTGTTTTTTGTTTTTTGTTTTTTGTTTTTTGTTTTTTGTTTTTTGTTTTTTGTTTTTTGTTTTTTGTTTTTTGTTTTTTGTTTTTTGTTTTTTGTTTTTTGTTTTTTGTTTTTTGTTTTTTGTTTTTTGTTTTTTGTTTTTTGTTTTTTGTTTTTTGTTTTTTGTTTTTTGTTTTTTGTTTTTTGTTTTTTGTTTTTTGTTTTTTGTTTTTTGTTTTTTGTTTTTTGTTTTTTGTTTTTTGTTTTTTGTTTTTTGTTTTTTGTTTTTTGTTTTTTGTTTTTTGTTTTTTGTTTTTTGTTTTTTGTTTTTTGTTTTTTGTTTTTTGTTTTTTGTTTTTTGTTTTTTGTTTTTTGTTTTTTGTTTTTTGTTTTTTGTTTTTTGTTTTTTGTTTTTTGTTTTTTGTTTTTTGTTTTTTGTTTTTTGTTTTTTGTTTTTTGTTTTTTGTTTTTTTGTTTTTTGTTTTTTGTTTTTTGTTTTTTGTTTTTTGTTTTTTGTTTTTTGTTTTTTGTTTTTTGTTTTTTGTTTTTTGTTTTTTGTTTTTTGTTTTTTGTTTTTTGTTTTTTGTTTTTTGTTTTTTGTTTTTTGTTTTTTGTTTTTTGTTTTTTGTTTTTTGTTTTTTGTTTTTTGTTTTTTGTTTTTTGTTTTTTGTTTTTTGTTTTTTGTTTTTTGTTTTTTGTTTTTTGTTTTTTGTTTTTTGTTTTTTGTTTTTTGTTTTTTGTTTTTTGTTTTTTGTTTTTTGTTTTTTGTTTTTTGTTTTTTGTTTTTTGTTTTTTGTTTTTTGTTTTTTGTTTTTTGTTTTTTGTTTTTTGTTTTTTGTTTTTTGTTTTTTGTTTTTTGTTTTTTGTTTTTTGTTTTTTGTTTTTTGTTTTTTGTTTTTTGTTTTTTGTTTTTTGTTTTTTTGTTTTTTTTGCGTTTTGTTTTTTTTTTGTGGAAATCTTTAAACTTCTCGATTTTCAATCTGGTTCATCCAACATAACAATTTGGATTTTGCCCTTGAACAAGTCTCTCAAAATAAAAAAAAAAATAGAGGAAAATAAAGGAAATCTCGTTTTACCATACATCGTCAATTTCCAATGCAATTTGGAGGAATTTTATAACTTTAAGCATAAAATCTTCCAATTTTTTTCGTACTGCTTTAACCAACAAACATTCCTCGCTTAATACCGACTCGATTTAATCATTTCTTGTCCATTTTTTTTCTCTCTCTTTCCAGAAATTACGACTCACGCTCCATTTCTCTTTGAAGTGTTTGTGTGCGCGCTTTCAACACGGGCGGAAAATTGCCACGAGGCGTTTGTGCAAAGAAAAAAAAGGAAAATCCTCGCTCCGCCATTAAGACTCGCCGAGTCAAGTGCGCGTACACACGAAAAGTTCGTGAAGGTAAAAAGAAACAACTCAAATTCACACAAGCCATGTTGTAATTAAAGCCTACAACCTGAACGCGGGAGAGAGAGCTTTGACTTGAAGGCCAAGTTCGGCAGAGGCTTAAGAAGTTTTTCCAGCAAAACGAGTCCCGAGTCCGCTTGGAGAACGTCACTGGATTGGATTAGTGTGAGGGGCGAATTTCGGATGGGCTCGACGAATGAGCTAAATTGCGAAAAATAGAACCGGCAAAATTAAACAAACGAACGAGCAGGCTAGAGCAGTTTTCCCGACGTTTTTCTTTGCCATTATCCTTTGGAAAAGCAAGCTCTTGTTTTTTCTTGCTGGAGTCAAGTGTGTCTCCTCGTTGTGGCGGCACAGATTTTGCAGCGTTTCAAGTTCCACGTGCCGTCTACTGGAGAAGAGCGAAAAAAAAGTTCGGGTAAGTATGTTTGGAAGACCCTCCAGTTTTGGTTTGAAATGTTTTGAGTGTCGTAGGCAAATGTTCTGTTTGGCCTTTCATTTTTTAAGCAGAGGAACTTGATGGGGTGGAAAAAAAAATTGAATGGGATTAAAGTGGAAGTGAAAATTTGGCAATTTTGTTCCATCAGATGGTTTGGATGATAAGGCTTTGCCAAATTTTTGCGTACTTGAGATAAGATCAATTCGTTGAAAGTTGTTATCAGCGATTTTTTAAACTTTAAAAGTATTCGCTGAATATTTTAAACCAAAAAATCGTTTGAGTTACAACCATCTCTTTTTTCATCAAATATGTGAAAACCCTCTTTTATCTTTGATCGTGTTTCATTCAAACCCCTTTTCACAGTTATATCATAGTCGCCAAAAAACGAGTTGGGTTGAAGCTACCAGGGCGCAAGATTCATCTCACCCAACAAGAAGCCATTCATCACCATTATCATTTTTCCCCCGACATATTTCTGAATAAAGTATAGCACGTGTCGAGCAAAAGGGTTCACCCATTTTGTCTGATGGAGATTTTTTTCTGCTTGGAGAGCTTAGTTTGTTTTGAATGTGAAAGAAGCTGATTTTCTCGAAGAATTGCCCAAAACAAGCAATATTTGAATAACTTTTCAGTACTTTTGAATTTAACACTCAAACGCTCGGGTAGTCATTTGACTCCTATTTTTTTCTTAAAAATCTCATAACTTTTGGTAGAATTGACCAAATTGGATGCTTCCGGTTGCAAAAGATCCAGATTTGTCTATATTTTGAACTGTCAGATGGGGCACAAATATGGTCCACTTTTACCGGAGATATTCCGGATTCCGTTGGGGTACCTCGGCCCTCCTATTTGGGGTTTTGGTCAATAGAACAAAAACCATTTCACAGAACAATGCCGGAAATGATGCAAAACTTCAAGGCATCATTCTAATACATCATCCAGCAAAAATAATTGACATGGTTAAGTCCTACGGGGCACCGGAACCGGTTCCATTTGGGCACCAATCGACATCAGCTCAGTGAACCGTTTCCGGTTGGAACCTGTTTCGGTGCCCGAAGGTCTTGGCCATGCCATGTATCTATGCAGGATGATGTATTAGAATGATGCCTTGAAGTTTTGCATCATTTCCGGCATTTTTCTGTGCAATGGTTTTTGTTCTATTGACCAAAACCCCAAATAGGAGGGCCGAGGTACCCCAACGGAATCCGGAATATCTCCGGTAAAAGTGGACCATATTTGTGCCCCATCTGACAGTTCAAAATATAGACAAATCTGGATCTTTTGCAACCGGAAGCATCCAATTTGGTCAATTCTACCAAAAGTTATGAGATTTTTAAGAAAAAAAAAATAGGGGTCAAATGACTACCCGAGCGTTTGAGTGTTAATAACAGTTTTTAAGAGCGTTTTTCGATGAAATATATCATAAATTAAAGCTGGTAAGCAATTGAAAACTTCTACATTTTTGAAGAAAAAAAAACTAACTTACGACTTACTGTTAAAAATTGATGTAGGGGAAAGTGGGGCAAGAGGAACAATCACCAGTGAAACCATACACACACGCCCTACTTTCCCCTAAGTGTGCAAAATTAGCGTTAGAAAATCGCATTTTTTTAATTTGCTTTAAATAATAATCTCTAAGATTTGTTTTTGAAAACTATTTTAAAACAAATGTTATGAAATTTTAGCCACTTTTGGGATTTAGAAACTTTCAATAGACTTAAAATTAAAATTGTACAGTTGACTGTCTGGTTGTCAATCCTGTATGTCTCAATATATTTCCATCTGTCGATAGTTTCTACTGTTCTTTTAAACTTTGATGACCCCTTTCCTCAATATCCACCTAGCTCGAAGAATCCCTTTTCTTGATAGTCTCTTGTATAATGTTGACTCTAAAAATGAGCAATTCTCTACGAAATCGGTCATTTTTTTTATTTTAATTTTTGTATTGTTTAATCCGGCTGAAACTTTTTTGGTGCCTTCGGTATGTCCAAAGAAGCCATTTTGCATCATTAGTTTGTCCATATAATTTTCCATACAAATTTGGCAGCGGCCCATACAAAAATGATATATGAAAATGCAAAAATCTGTATCTTTTGAAGGTTTTATTTGATAGATTTGGTGTCTTGGGCAAAGTTGTAGGTATGGATAAGGACTACACTGGAAAAAAAGATACACGGTAATTTTTTTTTATTTTCATTTCTACACCCAAAGGAAAAATATATCTCAAAATCTGCAACAGTGGATTTGCTGCAGAAAAAGTCATATTTTATAACATTTTTTGCAGCAAGCCCCTAGATCATTTTTGCCCGCGTGTAAACATTTCAGCGATCTGCAGCTCTCACCAACACATATAACGCTGGCCCGTCCCCGAGCAACACTTCAAAGAGAAGCATATGTTGGTGCTCTTTCACCCACTTTTCATCAAGCGTCCATGGCGCGGTGGTAGCGTGTCGGATCAATAACCAAGAAGTTAGTGGTTCAATCCTCGTTCTGTTAAGGGTTTTTTTTTGTGAAATACAACCAAAAAGCCGTCGGTAATGTCGATAATTATCGGTAACGGGCAAAAATGTCATACTCCTATATCGCAAAAAATGCATGAGGACAGATTTCATGCAGATTCTGATATACTTTCATGCCGCCATGCATCACAATCATGCGACTGCCAGTTGGGTGTACTTTTTGTCATTAAAATTGGATTTGCCAAAAAACACTTTTTTTTTTATTTTTTTTTATTTTCATAATTGTTTTAGGGCACAACAAATGCCAACTTAACAGAAATTTTCGGAACGGGCAAATAATCTTTGACTGAGTTATTAATTTTTGAATCAATACTGATTTTTTTCAAAAAATCGAAACATTGGTTAAAAAAATGTTCCGATGTAAAATCGAATTTGCAATCAAAAGTACTTAAGTGAAGTTTTGATAAAGTGCACCATTTTCAATTTTTAGGTAACTTTTTTGAAAATAGTCGTAGTTATTCATTTTTAAAAATAAGTTTGCCCAATAATTTTTAACGGCTGAGAAAATTCTCTATATTTTGCTTATTTGAACTTTGTTGATACGACCCTTAGTTTCTGAGATATTGCCATGCAATGATTCAAAATCAGTCCATACAAAAGAAATATTTTTGTATGGATCGTGGACAGCCGCCAAACCTCCCCCCCCCCCCCCAAAGTGTCCACGTGGTTTATGGATGGTCCCCAACTAATGGTCCGATTTTCAATGTCAAAATATGAAACATTCGTGAAGTTTTCGGATCTTTTCGAAAACAATATTATAAAAATTTATCTAGTCTTACATTTAAAAAAGGCCAAACATTCAAGTTTACACCCTTTTAAAATGTTAGTCTTGATTATTAAAAAAACAAACAAAAAATCCCGAAATTAAAAAAAATAGTTTTTTGGGAAGTTGAGTTTTTGTGAAAAAAAATCAATTTGAAATCGGCTAATACGTGTACCTATTTTTTATCAATAGTCCTCAACAAAACCTACAACTTTGCCCAAGACACCAAATTGATAAGAAAATTAACTCAAAAGTTACAGCTGTTTGAATATTTACGTACAATTTTTGTATGGACCGCTGCCAAAATTGTATGGAGACTTGTATGGGTGAACAAATGACACAAAATAGCTTATTTGGCCATAGGGAAGACCCCCACAAAGTTTGAGCCAAATAAAAAAATACAAATAAAATCCATTTCCGGTTTTGGTAGACTATTGCTCACTTATAAAAAAATAGTCCAGCCAGAAATAATCACTTTTGGCTTATATAAAAAAAAACCTTTTTAGAACTTCTTTTAAACGACATAAAATGCCTAAAAATACACATGCACAAGGTAAAACGCTCACGTACAGTATCTCTGTCTTGCTTGTATTACTCAGCCTCGATATATACTTTTAACCTATCAAAACATTTTGATCGATTGGCAAATCGCATTCCACGTGAAGCGTGAAAATTTTCCTCAAGCGGTTGGAAAATGCTGCAAACTGTTTACATCATCCCCGGTTGAATGTTGTTGATGGAAGCAAAAATGAGTAAAAAAAGTGAAAAGAAAAACATGGGATGGTCTTCCGACAGCATGTGAAATCGATTCCGGTGAAAGCTTCATCAGCGAAAGGAGCAAAAAATTTATTCGAATTTTTTACTTGATTACTTTATTCTACCCTTCTTCTTTTTTGCGAGCTCCATCAGAAATTGAAACCCCAAAAATGAAAAAAGTAAAGCAACCTACCCGCAACCGTTGTAACCGGGTGAGAATTCTGGGAAACACGCACCCACCGGAAGCAGGCATGTGATGATACTTTTGCTTTGATTGCTGATTTTTTGTTGTGGAACGAGGGCTTGTCATTTGAATAAATATTAGGTTTGGTGGAAAATCGCTGGAAAAGTGGGACGCTTCCTTGTTACCTTATACCTGATAAAAACAAAGTGTAATTTTGCCTTAAAAATAATAATTTTATTAACATAAAATTTAAAGATAAATTTCAAAAAGTGTGATAATCCTCTAGACAAAATACTAAAATAATGTTAATGTCAGAGAAAGATTAAATGCCCACCATCTACTCCATTTACAAACCCTGCTTGTTTCACCCACTTCTCGGGTAATTGTATCTAAATTGCTGTAAATTTGCTGGCAAATAAATTCCACTGTGAATGCCAAGCAGCCAAGGTCGGGGATTTTCGCTAGCGGCAAAATGTAAATCAAGAGAACGAAAGAAAAAAATCTGCACCAAACAGAATCGCTTCTTTTTGGCAATGGGGAAATTGTTCCAAGAAGAGCTTTATCCACAATAAGAGCCTCTAATACCTTAAATCTTGGAAGAGTTGCGAATAATCATACTATTTAAAGATTTTGTAATTTTTTTTTTAAGCGTTCTAATGAACAATAAAAATTCGACTAATTCGACCGTGAGGTACCGTTACTAGGATTAAAATTGCACTTTTAACATGTCAAATATTCGTTGTTGTCGTGCTTTCTTGTCACATGTACATTCTGGGCCAAATTGAGTTAAGAACGCCATTTTGTGCAGCTCACAATGTCTCACCATTTGACCTTCACACATCGAAAAACTCGATTTCAATCCTGAGATATTCAACAAAAACCAAAAAAAAACTCCGTGCATTGTTGTCACTCTTCAAATTAGAGAATTTTCAATCTGATTGTACTATTTTGACACACTCTGAAAATTGCTGCAAGTGCGCCAACTGGCCGAAGGGATTTCAGGCCAGAACGCGTTTGACACACGTACATGCCCAATTGCCGTTCACATTTGATTTCGGTTTAGAGTGTTGGCGTTTTCGGAACAAATGATTGGGTGAATCAATAAATTAATAAAATTTCATTAAATTCATTATTCGAATGTTTAAAATAAAACTTGTTTCTTCTTTCACAACAAATAGATTTCATTGCACCTTCAAAAACTTTTTTTTGACATTTACATTGCTTGTCGAAAAACGTTTTTTTATAAAAATATTAATAGTTAGGCCGTTACAAATATTTTTCAAAGTTAATGTCCCCCCCTCCCTTCTTTGTTTGCTCGAAAAATCAAGAGACAAAACAATGTTTAAAAAACATCAAAATTTAAATTAAATAAGACGTGGAATCAACTGAAAACAATTTAAAATGCATTTCCCTGAAACCCCGAAAGCATGATTGAAACAGTTAAACAATGTTTTGAAATTTTGTGAAATTTCGATGCACAGAGCAGCCAAAAAAATTGTCGCTAATATTTTTTTCGTCAGCTCATATATTTTCTTAAATCTAATGATTGTAAAGCAGGGGTGCCCAACCTTTTGGCCCTGCGGGCCAGATCTGATTGTTCTGAAGCAGTGGTGGGCTGGAACAAATATTTGATAAAAGTTGATAAAGTAAACAATTTTTTTCAATTTTCTTATGATTGGGTAAATAAATAAATGTAAATACAAAAAAGAACTAGTGTTGCAAATATTATTCATATATCTTGATTTTAAGAATGAAAAACAAAGATAACACTCAGAAATGTGTTTATTTGACTTATTTTAGTTTTTGTTTGTTTTAAATTGTATAGATATTGTTTTTGACGATTGCAATTAAATACCTTGATATATTTTTTTATATAAAAAACATCGTGGCAATTTGTTGAAGTTTTTGATATTTTTTTTAATATTTTTAAAATATTTGCAGCAATCTATTTTCTGTATGAATAATTTGATTTTTTAAGCTTTTTTTTTTAAAAAAAAAACTTTATGACTAAATGTTGTTCTGGAAAATAACATTAGTTTTGCGTACTTTTTGAAAAAAAAACTTCAATTCGAAGCAAACCCAGTTAAAACTGAAAGAAATAACATTTAGTCTCTTTTTGTAAATTTTAAGACAACAGTCCAAGTTTTTTCATAAATGTCACAATAAAAATAATAAGAATTAAATTCAAACATGAAGAATGTTCTAATAATATATTTAAATTTGATCTCAAGCTTCTTTTTTTAATTCAGACAATAAATTTATTTATTTAATACTTCATGAAAAACCTAAAGGGTCGGTCATAGAACTATTTTGAAAAGCCGTCACGGGCCGGATGAAATGGCTTCACGGGCTGGGCCGGACGTTGGGCAGGCCTGTTGTAAAGCAACTGAACTGATGTACAATGCATTTATTGAAATGTTGAATCCATTTTGTATGTTTTTAATTAAATTAAGTGAAATATGAATTTTCCGAAAAATTATGAAGTTTTGGGAGCTTTGGTGTCTTCAGAAAAATTATTGCAAATGAAACGAAGTTGACTTTTATAGCTGTCGGCCACCATTGCTAGTACCAACCACTAGTGTCTTCCTTTTTATCTACAAGGACTTCGCCGCCCTGGGCTCCTAAGTGTTTGAGTACGGCACGGAGCGACGGCGCCGGATACCCATATTTACACTTAGAATTTTAGAGCGCCCGCCGCGGGATTCGAACCAGCAACCTCTGGATTGTGGGTCCAGTGCGCGGTCCGATTGATCCACACGGGCGGGATTGCAAATAGAAGGGGCAAATTTTGGTCTTGTTGAAAATAAGGGTGGTTCACGATTAAAATTATTTTGAAAATCTAGTTTTTCAGGAATATTTTTGGGATTTTTTTGTCTTCAAGAAAGTTTTTGGGCTTGTCAATCCAAGCAACTTAGTTGAAAACCCCAAAATTTATTTTATTTTATGGAGACTTGTATGGGTGAATCAATGACAAAAAATAGCTTCTTTGGTCTTAGGGAAGGCCTTCACAAAGTTTGAGCCAAATCTAAAAATACGAATAAAACTTATTTCCGGTTTTGGTAGATCAAATCTTCAAAAATCAGTTTTTCGAACATAGCAATTCAGGGCTAAGTTTTAGAGAAAGGGGATCTTTTGAAGCTTTAAAAAACAATCATTTTTATTATTTTTGACAAGATGCAAATTTTAAACTTTAATAATGTCTCGAAAAACCGCAGGCCAATTTTTAAGCGCCAGGTTGCATTCAAAAGGGGAGTTCTATGTTTGACTACTCACGGCGTGGCTGGAGCAAGTTGTGTTTCACCGGCCTGAATCAGTGTCTGTCTACCATCATCTGGGGCGAATCGGGTCACATGGGGCGAATTGGGACAGCAGTTTTAGCAATCAACCTAATATTTCTCTATTTTGAGTCGTTTCAGTTTATACCAGATTCAGAGCAACAAAATGTGTGCATTAATTCCAAATTTGGAGATAATAAGTGCTTTCAAACGTGTTGTCCCTATTCAGCCCCAGTTGACGGCACTTAAAAATAAAATTTTAGATTATTATTTTTTGTACGGATTTTTCATTGGCCTTAAAGGTGGATCGTATTAAAATATTCGTTATAACATCTTTGGCTTCATCCATAAAGTACGTCACGCTAAAATCAGCCAAAATTTGTCACGCTTTTCCTATGCTTACAACACGCAATGTCACACTTGCTCAGACCCCCCCTCCCCCCCCCTAGAGCGTGACATACTTTATGGATGACGCCATTTATAACATAACATCTTATCTTTAAACCACATTTAAAGTACTTATGTAAATCAGTTTTGATTGTCAAAAGATATTCAAATTTCAAAACAACCAGATTTGAACCAATTTTTGAGTGACATGCATGGTTCCAGAGTATCGGTTGAAGTTCGCATGAAACAATTATGTCTTTACAGTATAGTATCTTTTGACAATCAAAACGAATTTGGGTCATTCCAGGTCAACTGAGTACACTTTTGAACTCGACCTTCACCGATTTGGACCAAACATATAAAATAAAACAAAGAAAAATAAAAGGAATTGGTCAAAACTGAATTTTAATAATTAAAACGTTAAAATATAATATTAGTGGGCATTTAAGGGTTAAAATTCTATTTTTATCGATTCCTTGGGCAATTTTCTATAAAGACCCATTTTCAAACTTTATAATGTTTTTAAAGGCAAGAACTTTCTCTACAAATCTGTTCAAGCAATTATTTTTTTAAAGATCGATTCACCTATAAGGCGTTTAATCTGTACAAAAATCAAGAATATTTTTTCTAAGCGGAATTTTAACTATCGATTATTTTCATTTTTTAAGATTCTGATAAAAGCCACTAAAATACAACTTCCCACGAAAAAATTTCGTACGGAGTATCTCGGTTTATAATAATTTGCTCTAGCCACGCCGATTTAACTTAGTAAAACCTTAAAATTAAAAAAAAAATCTTCAAATGAGCAATTCTCTACCAAAACCGGAAATGGATTTTATTTGTATTTTTTGATTTGGCTCAAACTTTGTGGGGGCCTTCCCTATGACCAAATATGCTATTTTGTGTCATTGGTTCACCCATACAAGTCTCCATACAATTTTGGCAGCTGTCCATACATAAATGGTATGTAAATATTCAAACAGCTGTAACTTTTGAGTGAATTTTCTGATCAATTTGGTGCCTTCGGCAAAGTTGTAGGTATTGTTGAGGACTTTTGAGAAAAAAATAGGTACACGGAAAAAAAAAATTTCAGATTTTTTTATCAACTTTTTTTTCACTAAAACTCAATTTCCCAAAATACGTATTTTTTGATTTTCGAGATTTTTTGATATGTTTTAGGGGACAAAAATCCGCAACTTTTGAGCCATAGAGAAACATGGTCAAAAAATCTGCCGCCGAGTTATGAATTTTTTAAAAAATAGTGATTTTTGGAAAAAATCGAAGTTTCATGCAAAAACAAGTTTGACATTATTTTTTAATGCAAAATTGAATTTGCAATCGAAAAGTACTTTACAGATTTTTTGATTAAGGGCTCCGTTTTCAAGATATAGCCACCGAAAGTTTGATTTTAGCGAAATATTTGCAATTTTTCAATTTTTAAAAAATAGTGACCATGAGTGACCATTTCTAAAAATATTGTTTTTGAAAAGTTCATAAAATTTGCTATAAAATTGTCTAAGAGACATTGAAGATTGGACCTCTGGTTGCTGAGATACAGCGGCTTAAAGAAAAAGAAACACGAAAATTGAAGTTTTCTAAGTCTCACCCAAACAGCCCACCATTTTCTAATGACGATATCTCAGCAACTAATGGTCCGATTTTCAATGTTGATACATGAAACATTCGTAAAATTTTCCGATCCTTTCGAAAAAAATATTTTGAAAATTTTTAAATCAAGACTAACATTTTAAAAGGGCCAAATATTGAATATTACGCCCATTTAAAATGCTAGTCTAGATTTAAAAAATTTCAAAATTCAAAATTTCACGAATGTTTCATGTATCAACATTGAAAATCGGACCATTAATTGCTGAGATATCGTCATTAGAAAATGGTGGGCTGTTTGGGTGAGACTTAGAAAACTTCAATTTTCGTGTTTCTTTTTCTTTAAGCCGCTGTATCTCAGCAACAAGAGGTCTAATCTTCATTGTCTCTCAGACAATTTTATAACAAATTTTATGAACTTTTCAAAAAAAATATTTTTAGAAATGGTCACTCATGGTCACTATTTTTAAAAATTGAAAAACTGCAAATATTTCGCTAAAATCAAACTTTCGGTGGCTATATCTTGAAAACGGAGCCCTTAATCAAAAAATCTGTAATAGTAGTTTATGCAACAAGTTGCAAAAAGAGGATTTTTTCAGCACGAGTCGTACATTTATCCAACGAGGTTCACCGAGTTGGATAAATACGACGAGTGCTGAAAAAATCAAGTTTTGCAACGAGTTCCATACAACATTTTTTGCAATTTCGAAAAACACCCATTGAGTGAAATTTTAAGTCGAATTTTCATGTTTTTTGTCAATAAATCGTTTAAATAAAAAAAAAATTTTGAAAAGTGTTACTTTTTGAAACAAGTGCTGAAAAGTTCAACTTTTCAGCACCCATTTCAGTGCCGAAAAGTAGAACTTTTCAGCATTTATTTTGAAAAGTGTTGCTATTCGATTCTGTTATTTTTGGTACAGAAAAGTAGGCTATTTCGTCGTTCAAGAATGACAGGGAAAGAAAGTAGTTTCACGACGGAATTGCAAAAAGTACTTTTCGATTGCAAATTCAATTTTGCATTAAAAAGTAATGTCAAACTTGTTTTTGCATGAAACTTAGATTTTTTCCAAAAATCACTATTTTTTCAAAAATTCATAACTCGGCGGCAGATTTTTTGACCATGTTTCTCTTTGGCTCAAAAGTTGCGGATTTTTGTCCCCTAAAACATATCAAAAAATCTCGAAAATAAAAAAATACGTATTTTGGGAAATTGAGTTTTAGTGAAAAAAAAAGTTGATAAAAAAATCTGCAATTTTTTTTTCCGTGTACCTGTTTTTTCTCAAAAGTCCTCAACAATACCTACAACTTTGCCCAAGACACCAAATTGATCAGAAAATTCACTCAAAAGTTACAGCTGTTTGAATATTTACATACCATTTTTGTATGGACAGCAGCCAAAATTGTATGGAGACTTGTATGGGTGAACCAATGACGCAAAATAGCTTATTTGGTCATAGGGAAGGCCCCCACAAAGTTTGAGTCAAATCAAAAAATACAAAAAATAAAAATGGTCGTAATCGGCCGATTTCGTAGAGAGTTGCTCAAATGGTTTATTGTTCAGAAATTAAAGACTCTATCACTTAAAAAAAGTTATAAAATGATTGCCCAGTTTGCAGAAAATAATAATGACATATTATGTTGTAATCAAAATAATGACAGTAACCGCAAGGACAAGTTCAATCGATCATCCATCGTAAACAATATTTTCTGCATCACTACTCGTATCCATAAGAATAACCAAGCAATTCCATTCAACTCTGAATGCAGCAGTCCTGCTCGAGAGCCCATCCAGACGAACAAAATCCTTGCAACAACTTTGCGCCGACTGGGCCAGAGTTCGCTCCTTAGCCTCCAGCTTTCAAGAGCTATAAAATGAGGAAAAAGTTTATTATGCAAATATAAACATCATCTCACAGTGGAAACAAATGTTTTTCCTCGTTGCAGCATCCTTCCCGTGTTGCATTCCGGTAGAATTTTAGCATTTTAGCACATCCACGTCGGGCAATTCTGCTCGCTCTTCTAGGTGGTACCTGGAGGATCCTGGGATGCATTGCACTTTAGTGCAAGCCACCACTCCAGGAAGAGGTTGACTAAACTGGCTTAGCAGTGAGATCAGTTCGCGATTCTTTACTGCACGGTTGAAAAGTTCTGAAACAAAAATTTGAACTAAAATAGTTTTGAAATTTCTTATTTTATCAGAAAAATTAAAAGTTTTATAAAAGATAATTTTGACACCCAATTTTTGAACTGTGTAAACCCGGCAGATGATACGCCGACTCCTGACGATGAAGATGCTGCTGTTGCTGCTGGCTGGTTCAAGAACCATAACAGTCACGTCTAGCGAGTAAGAACGGGCCGTTGTTGCACAAGCTGCTGCAGCTGCTGCTGCTCAGACTTATTGCAATGTTGTCTCAGCTAACATGGTTTCAAATAGGATAATCATTGCAAGCCAAGCTGTTTTAGCAGCCAGCGACGGTGTTCAACTCCGTGGTGCAAGACGGTTCAGTTTTGGTAGAATGTTGCAATGTTATGAATTCCCATGCCAAGGGTGAGGCTTCATTGGCAGTTGTTTGGAGAAGTTTGATAGATAATGATGAGAATTGAGAAGAATTTGATGAACGTAAGAATAAAACATTCAAACTAATCTTGTAGCTATTCGCTGAATATGACGATTGGATTAAATAATTGCTTCGATCAATATCCATTACAATAATCTGGTTTTGAATCTCAAAAGCATTGCAGTGCTGTCACAGTTCACTATCTATAATAGTCAGTACAGTAAATCTCACTTCATACGTAATTTGCCGGAAGCGATCGATTATTACTTCCAGCGCTGAACTAAGTCAGCACATCACCGTCATCGTCAATACCTTTCATACACGGACAAAATTGATTTCCCAAAATCCCCAAAACAGTGGACGAACGCTTTTTCTCGATATGCGAAACTCATTTTTCTTCGTGTATCGAGCAATAGTTCCCCAGCATCCCCAGCCGGAAGTGTTTCGCAAAATACCAAATTCCTCCAGGACCGTCCAGATTACAATCCGCGATACAGCAACCCCGAAATGCAATTCTCAACCGCCCTGCCAGATACCGTCAGACGCGTCGTGCTCGTTTTCCAGCCCAGCACTTTCAGTATCGCGTAGCTTTTGTCATACCGCAACGACTGCGTGACATCTGTCTGGGCTGGATCTCGACAGGGACCAAGAGCGCCGTCGTCGTCGTTGACAACGATAACGTCATTCACACAGGGCTCAACTGGGTGGAACGGATGGCTTTTTGGTCGGTGTCTTTTGGGAATTTTGCACCGGAGAAGGAAAGGAAGAAAAAATGCATGATGTAAGGGGAATTGCTTCGCAACTGAGTTGTCAAAGCGATTTGGAATTGGTGCACTTTTTGTGGAGTATTCGTGGACAAAAGATGTACCTTTATGGATCAAATCATATCCGGACACATCACTTTGTTAGCATCCTTGGAGCGGTTACAAAGAAAAGTGGAATGAGTGACTGTAGCAAAGGAGAGGGAATATTTATGGAATTTCCTGATTCAAACTTACGTCTCGAGAATAACGAGCTTCTAGCAGATTTTTTGTGATTCAACAGGAAGTTTTGCGTTTTAACTAAAAAAAAATCAACTTTATTTTAGTGCACGATAAATCGTCACTATCGTGCTATCTTGTAATCGAGCATTTTGAGCCAAATTGATTAAAGAACGCCATTTTGTACAGCACTCAATGCCCACACCTTTTGATCTTTGCAGAAAAAAAACTCCGTGCATTGTTGTCACTTTTTAAATGTAAGAAGTTTCAGTCTTGTCGTGCTATCTTGACACACCCTGAAAATTGATGTAAGTGCGACAACTAACCCAATTAATTTCAGGTCAGGACGCGTTTGACACACGTACAAGCCCGACTACCGTAAACATTTGTAATTATAACTCAGTACTTCGGCAACCAAACTTCGGGAAAATGCACGAATGGTCAACCAAACAAAACATGTTTGTTATTGTTTACATTGCGTGCTCTCAAACATTAAAACGTGTTTTTCTCGGAACGTCAAAAAACGACGTGCGAGAAGATAGCACGACAGCGTTAAAATGTCTTGTTAAAAAGAAAAGTTCAGAAGTTTAGTAACCATTTTTTTCAATTTGATTCAAGTCGCAAATATTTTTCATAACTTTTATGTATATTTTTTATACCAAATTTTTTTTTTCATTAGAATGGTGCAAATTTAACTTTTGCCTTCCATTACAGGGATTAATTGTTTGAAAGTACTGGGCATAAATATCGAGTATGAGCTCGATTATATCAAAAAAACTAGAACAGCTCAATCCAATTACAATAAAGTTTTTGGAAGACAACTTCTTGTGATAAAGTATTCAAAATTGATTTTTATCGTCCTCAATATTTTGAATGCAAGTTAAATTAAGATTTACAAAATTCTAAATAGTTTTTTTATATAATACAAGCTAACCCCGACAAACTTCGTCTTGTCTGTTCTTCGTTTATGATCAAAATTTTAATTTTACGAAACTTTTCCCATACAATCTGCAGATTTTCCGGAATCGATTCCAGAGTGGCCAAAGTTGTCACTTTTTGGCGTAAGAACCTTCCTTGGACTTGTACGAACCCAACGCAACAAAGAGCACCTCGATCCGAAGCTCCGTATTGAACTGATTCGCGTTCGAACAAAACCGTCGAAATTTTTTATATGTATAGATTTTTGGTTGCAATTTAAATAAAATTTATCTTATCAACCAAGTGTATACCTTTCAGGAATATTTTTGGTATTTTATACGTCTTCTACAAAGTTGTTAATACTTTTTTTTCGGAAAATCTACTTATCACTTAAATTTGCGATCTGGTCCACTGTGCAATAAAATTTAAAAAAGCTTGCTTGCTAAAAAAAATAAGGTATGTTAATTATGCTATTCAAAATAAAAAAAATAATTGAATGGACAATTCTGGCTAATTTGTTTGTTAATCCTGGTTGATTAAACAATTCAAAGGCAATTTCATTGAAAAGTTACTCAAAACTTTATATTTTCATAAGCAACAGCATTGTTGAAAAGTTTAAACTCTTTCTTCAAGTTTAGTTTTAAAACAAGAGCATAGCCCCAGCTGGCTGTTTAGCCTCACATCTTCTGCTGGTGTATTTCTCATTTTAAAACAGTATTGCAGTTGGAACAATGATTTGTAATTTTTGTTTTGCCAATTGGAAATTTGATTAAATTCATAGAAGTCAACTTCAAAAATATTTAAACATCTTTTAAGTTGTGAAATTACAAAAAAATACATAATACAGTTTTGGGTAACTCTCTGCCAACTCACACGAAATTTGAAAAAGTTGCCCCAACCCTTCGTCGATTTCCGTGAAACTATACTTAAATGGATAATTTTGGTCCCTGATCACTAATCCAAGGTCAATTTTTCTATAACTCGTGATGGTGGGGCGGTACGACCCCTTTTAATTTTTCTGGATTTTTACTCAGACATGTTTTGCGAATTTGCAATAACCCAAATGGCCCATTTTTTAATCTAGATCAAAATTTTAAAATTTCATGTTTTTTAACGTAAGGTAGTAGAGCAGACAAACCCCAACATTTAGATAAACATAAGGGGAGCATTAGCATGTCCCATTTTGAGGTCATGTCGAGGAATTTTGGGTGCTCACTTCTGAAATAATAGATGATGATGTTAGGAACAATGTTTTCTTAGACAAGAAAAAATAATAAAATACATTCTCGCACCCCTTCTTCGATTGACTGAAAAAAGTCACTTATTTGAACAATTTGAACACCCTTTCTTTGATTTACTGAGAAAAGTCACTTATTTAAACAATGGACAAAAAGCTATCGTTTGAAAAAAAATACATACCTGATTGAAACAATTTTTGCATTGATTCCAAGCGATTTTTAAAAATCTGTTCAAATAAGTGACTTATTTCAGTAAATCTTAGAAGGGGTGCGAGAAAGTATTTTATTATTTTTTCTTGTCCGAGAAAACACTGTTCATAACATCTTCAACTATCATTTAAAAAGAAGAGCACTCAAAGATCCTCGACGTGACCTCAAAATGGGACAGGCTAGGGTGCATGTATTCTTCACGAGTTATTCGAATTTTATTTTAAAGTTTTCATGGAAAATTCAATTTTGACCTCTTTTGAACAGCTTTTCGAAGTTTAAAGTTTAATGGCAAATTTGAAGTAAATCAATTTGTTTATTGATTGCCAGCGATTTAAGACAATTTTTGTAAAGTGACTTTTTAAGTCATCGAGGAGGACATGTGAAAAAAAGTAGTTTTCGTCCTTGCCTAAAATAATATTATTTCTGACACCCTGACCATCATTTAAAAAAAGAGCACATGACCTCAAAATAGGACAAATAGTTGACATCATGTGATTATTTCTGTTTATGTTTTAAACATCGTAGAGATAAGCCTACCCAAGTAACATTTTAGGCTTTATCAAAGCTGTCACAACCGCTATAAAACCTATCAGCCAAAACCAACATTAAAACCACTAAGTCGTAACAGCCTCTCCAGAACCCCGATAAACCTCTGTTAAAACCTAAAAGGACCTCCGCAAAAGGTTGTCACGGCCTATTAATAAAACCCACATATGAGTTCAAGGCTTTACAAGTGAACCATAACAATATCCTCAAAGCCTTGATAAAACGTTTGTTAAAACCTAGTCAGGAGTTAAGGAAAAATGACATTTCATACGTCTTCAATCGTCCTTTGCCAAATAAGTTTAATTTTAGCAAAAAATAAGTCTTTATCTTGCCAAATGATAAAATAGAGATGATTTGCAAAAATAGTGACAAAAAGTAATTGATATTGGAGGTAATCAAAATAATTTGAAAGCTTATTTCTCGCAACGGAAACGGAATCGACGTAACACCTTATAATGTGGCCCTCTTAAACCTTGCGGTTTCGTCAACGGATCCACAGGCGTGTATCGTTCTTTTTGCGACAAGACTTCGCCTCCCGGGTCTCCTAAGTGTGAAGGTATGGCACAGGGAGAGGGCACCGAATACCTATATTAACACTTAGAGTTTTTGCGTCTGCCTCGGGATTCGAACCGGCGACCTCTGGTTTGTGAGTCCAGTGCGCGGTCCGATTGATCCACACAGGCCGCAATCTCTCCCAAATTCAGCTGCGGTTGAAATTTTATTGCTAAATGTAGGGGAGATAGAGCCAAAAAAGTCAACTCGCATCATAAAAAATCATGATTACAAATCATAGTTTTCAATGTTAATAAATATTTTATTGCAATTTTCTGAAAAAAAAATTCATGTTATTTCGTCAGTTGTGTGCTATCTTGTGACAAAGACCATTTAGTACTTTTCGAGAAAATCGATTTTTAAAGTTCGTTGGTAAATAATTTTAAAACTATGAATGATTGAGCCAAACTTTTTGACGCAATCGGTTTGTATACTATCGCTTAACAAACGCTCCAAGTTTCAACTTATTTGGTTACATCTGAATCTGAAAAGCACGTGTCACAAGTGTGTTTCGAAAGTAAAATTGTACTACGTGTCACAAGTGTGCACAGAATTCCCATACAAACTAAAATAAGCTCAAATCAATGGTTTAATCGACTTAATCAGTATATTTTTATAAACAAAGGGTTTCATTGCCTTTAGAAAGTATGTGTGTACATAATTTTGTGAAAAACAAGAAAAATTTTCCACATTTTCCAACAACATGTATGACGTGTCACAAGTGTGCACAATCATTTTGATGATAAATTGGTCTATGTCACAAGAGTGTATTGCGATATCCGGGAAACGGAAGAGAGTTTCCAAAATCGGGTTAAAGCATCTTGTAGTGTTTGTTAAGTATATCAAAACGTCAGCATTAACTCATTTTCGACCAAAATGGTCTATGTCACAAGATAGCACACAGCTGACGATTTATAAACATCTATCGCTATCGCTTATTATATAAGAAATTGAGAATAAATGATTGTTTTCGACAAATTTAAATCAAATTTCTCAGTTCTCTATTTTTTCAACCAATATGGTGGTCAATCATATTCAATCAGAACACGCGTTTAGCGCCATATTTATGCACTGCTAATTTGCCGCAATAAAAGCTTTTTCAGGAGCTTGTGGTTTTAATTAAGCTTTTTGCATGCCTAATGGCACTTGACAGCTAAAACACTCTTGTGGTGAATAAGTGGTGACTTGTTGGTTTAAAAATGTTACTTGGGTAACCAGCCTTTTAAAAAATAAAAATAAAAATGAATTTTTAATAATGTCACCTCGGCAAAACAGCGGATTTTTTATGCTTTTTAATCCCTTAAATTTGAAATCCATTACCTTGTTTGCTATTAGGAATTATTTATTATTCATTACTGATCAAATATTGCTAAATGCTAATTGTGATCCATCGATTGAAAAAATATGTTGACCTATTTCTCACCTGATCTGCATTTCAACGAGCCGGCTGATGCCTCTTGACATTTTCTTCGCTCGCTTCTTATCCACTCAAATAAGTAGCAATTTTCTTCGACGCCCGCGTCACCTGTCGCAGAGTACAAGTATCTTCTTTCGACGGGGTGGTGGCACGTCGGCCGGTGCGTTGTGAACTCCCTCCACAATTAATCATCGCGAGCTTTTATTCTGCTGCAGACCAACCTTATTCTCGCTCAGCTCGTTCACTTTGGCAAACAAGCACGGATAGACTCGGTTGCTGCGAAAAAAAAGAGTTAGGGTATTGGTACTAGTTTTCAACCTAATCATCTTCAAAATCATCATCTTCTTGCCGAGCTTCCGTGACCGTGAGGTTACGGGTTTCGCCTTGTAAGCGGAAGGTGATGGGTTCGATTCCTGTCTGGCTCGGCAAAGTCAGATCCCTTAAAAGAGTAAATATGCTCACTGGGAATACTGACCGGTAGGGGATTTTTTTTTAGGGGATGGATTTCGAGTAGCGGCGTGCTGGGTTTCCAATCTAGAGGTCGTGAGTTCGATTCTCGTACCGGGATGATGAAGTTAAAATGTCCAGTAAAATCAGTAAGCGTTAGGAAAGCTTAACCCAAATCAGGGCATCATACCCTGTAAACTGCGCTTGAAAATGAAATAAAAATGAGTAAAGCTCCACTCCCAGACAGGATCATCGTGGCTTATAGAGCAGAGCGGAGTATAGTGCGCTATGGTTGTTCTGCACTCCACTCAGCACTAGTCCGTTGCAGGTCGTCACCGCAGAGCAGAGCATCAGAGTCTCGTGCAAGGATTTTCCCCAGAAAGGACGCTCGTGAATAAATTGAGCCCGGTTTTTGCATATTGCATGCACCGACAAGGGAGTTATGGGAGGGGCGGACTTGCAAGTTGCTCCTTCACTCGTCCAATCAATCCGGTTTAGTCGGGACTGCAGTGAAATTCAATCGGGTTGGTTGCTTAGGAATTTCCAAATGATTTTCTTCAGTTAGGGAAAGAGAATCCCTTTGGCTATAAAGAGCGAAAATAAAAACTGAATTTCTATCGACGAATTCAAATCACTTTGTAGAATTAAACCACTTTTCGTGACTGGTTCGACTCAATTTGCTCACATTCGCTAGACGAACGAAAAAGCTCGTGAATTAGCATCATTAATATTAATGGTATCATTTTGGTGGCAGTTCGCGATGACGCCACCATTCAACCCCTAGGGAGGAAAGGGTGACTGTGCCGAGATTGTTCAAAGCTTCGTCGTCGGAGGACGAAATCGATTTCGGGGTTTTGCGACGAACAAAAGCTTTGGATTATGGCTCAGATGAGGTGGCGGGAAGGTGATTGACCCCAAGGGGTGGTGAGAGTTCAACTGCGGTTGACACCGGTATTTTCGGGGCCATTTGGATAATCGTGTGTGGATGTGTGGGGTTTTGCGTGGGTGGAAGTGTATGTGCGTGTTTGTGGTGAATAATTGGTTCATCTAAATTACAGCCATAAAACAATTTGGTTAATCGAATCCGCAGAAAAGCGCTTTCCGACAATCACCGCAATTTGGCTGAAACTGAAGGGTTTCCATGACAGTTTATTTTTCTTCCATAAAACGATTTTTCTTTTATTTTAAACAGTTGTTAGAATAAAAAAACAGAAAAACTTTTTATTAGACTGTTGCAAATATTTTTCAAAATTTATTAAACCGGTGAAGATATTTAAAAACAGTTTTTCGAACAGTTTTTCATGAGCCTAAGAATTAAACTCAATTTTAGTACTCTATAGTGTAACCTAGAAAAAAAAAATTAAGGGTTTCCTATGATAAATATTCAACTGCAGACAATGTTTTTTTAGATTTTTCCTTGGTTGATGACGTCTTTCAAGGTTGAACAAACTTAAACAAAACACAACGAATGATTCTTTATAATATAAAATTTAGATATGTTTATCTAAAGAATTTCAAAAACTGTATGGTTATAGGTCTGTACAAACCAGATTTCAGAACACAAGTCACCATTTTGAATTTTTTAGTCAAAATTTGGTGCTCATTCAGTGCTGATGTGTGCCCTATCACTCAGATTAAGTGCCGTTAATAAATCCATACATAAATATCGTCATTATTCATCACATCACATCATATTTTCAAAAAATACCATTTGACAAATTTCGATTAACATGAACAACTGTATTTAACCATTTTCTATAGAGGTACATATACAGCAATTACATTTGAAAAGTGTCTAAACCGAAAAAAAAAGTTCTCCGATCGGGCTCAAAATTTTTCTGGGGGTTCCTTGGCCAAAATAATAAGACTCGTATTTTTTTGTTTGGCCATTAGGGTGACCTACATCGTGGTAGGGTGGTTAAAAAAATGGCAATTTTTGTCATTTTTCGCAAAAACCTCTTTTTTCGAAAAATCATATCTCTGCGTCATTCATCCGATTTTAGCTGTCTTAGACGCAAAAGAAAGGTGATGAGTTTGGCTATTTGGGAAAAACAGTAAGAAGTTTCTAAAATCTAGCTTAACATTTGAAAAAGTCGTATGAAAACTTAAAATGGCGTTTTGACCGTGTCTGGACCAAAGAGCCTATGTCTGAAAATATTTTTATCGGATTCCTCGGAAAATTTCACTTAACATATCAAAAAATTGGCGATGTCGAAACGTACGTTTCGGAGATAGGGTAGAGGACCCAGAAATCGCCCACTTTATAGTGGCAATCTAGGAAAATTTATGAGAATTTAATGAAAATTTTTGGTTTTTGGTTCTATTTGTTGTAGAACGATGATAAACTTTTTGATTTTAAGTTTCCACAAGGTTTTTATAATTTACAAGTTCATTTTTGATAAAATTTTGCGTTTTAATAAAGTGCTCTGAAGAGCCTATTTTCGCCCCCCTAAATCCAATTTTCGCCCACCCTTGGAACCAGTTTTCGCCCACGACAAAAATCAAGAAATCCAATGAAAATATGACTCAAAGCTTAGCAAATCGACGTCGTCGTGCTATCTTGTCGCACCCGCCATTTTGACGTTCCGAGAAAAACACGTTTTAATGTTTGACCTTGAATATTCAAAAACGAGAGCACGCAATGTAAACAATAACAAACACGTTTTGTTTGGCTCACCATTCTGTGCATTGTCCCAAAGTTTGGTTGAATTTGGTTGCTGGAGTCCCGAGTTATAATTACAAATGTTTACGGTAGTCTAGCTTGTACGTGTGACAAACGTATCCCGACTTTCCTGGCCTTAAATCCCTTTGGCCTTTTGTCGCACTTACATCAATTTTCATGGAGTGACAAGATAGCACGACAAGATTGAAACTACTTTCATATGTAAAGTGACAAAAATGAACGGAGTTTTATCGGTTTTTGTTGAATATCTCAGGATTAAAATCGAATTTTGGGGATCTGTGAAGGTCAAAAGGTGAGGCATTGTGAGTTGCACAAAATGGCATTCTTAACTTAATTTGGCCCAAAATGCACGTACGACAAGTTAGCACGATGGCGACGAAATATGGTCTCCTATTGATACACAACATGTTCCCGAAGCTCAATTTCATTGATGTGCACTTCTTTTGTCGTAAAATAAATTGAAGTTCAAAAAACCCTACACGGAGAAAAAAGAGTTCTCAAAATCGTGAACAAGCGTTCATGAAATTCGGAACCACGAACAAAGTGTTCAAATTTCATGGTACGTTTTTCAAAATCGTACCATGGAATTTGAACACTTTGTTCGTGGTTCCGAATTTCATGAACGCTTGTTCACGATTTTGGGAACTCTTTTTTCTCCGTGTAGGAGTTTTCATTACAGATATCTTACTAATGTTGAGGTTCTTTGTATATACTAACTAAAACCAAAACATGTTCTCACTCTCACTAAAAAAATATGACTAAATCAAAATTTGTGATAGAACTCATGTGTCCCGATTCACCCAATATAAGGGCACACAGTTACAATTAGCTCCATGTTGTTGTTGATTTTGTTAGAAGAGCTTTAACCCTATAGGTCATTCGCTCCCGAATTGACTCAATATAAAACTTCGAGTACCTCTTAAGTAGTTACACAGTAGTTACACACTTTTCCATCCTCTGCTTAATTTCTCCTCTGTACCAGTAAACTTTTACTACATTTGAACTAGGTGTCCCATATCTTAGCTTAGGTTAATTTTTAAACTGATGTTTATACCAAAACCCCCTTATGAGTGAAAGGAATAAAAATGATTATTTATCCTTAAAAAATAATCTAGAATGTTCCAAATATATTTTCAAGCACATTTCGCTGCGATTAGATAAGTTTTTATGGTAAACGAAAACTGGTTCTAGATAAAATCTTAAAACACAATACTAGATTTCGCCCTGGACGAAAATTGGATCGCATGTTTTTTCATGACCCCAGAAATCGCCCACTTTATTTTATTGAAATAACCTTTGGTAAACGTTTGAAACAGGTAAATCACTAGATTTTCATGAAATTCAGACATACAGTGAACTAATGAATTATTCATTTACATTATTTTTTTGCAAAATGAGTTGTTTTCCTTCATAAACATTATTACCCGCTGTAGGCTAAATTGACAAAAAATATGGCGGCTGCAGTAAGGCATTTTTGAAAAGCTTATAAAAACTAAATAAACAATAGAAATTCATCAGGAAAGTTTCAATAAGTACTAGAAATGATTGAATATGTGAACCTGCATAATAAATTCAACCAAAAAATAGTATAAGTTTGCTAAACACAGATTGAATCCAGTAGGTGGGCGAAAACTGGAGCAGGACGAAAACTGGGTCCTCTACCCTATGATTTTTTGAAAATAAAAACTGAGTTTTTCGACGCGCCACGCGCAAAAACTGGGAAATGACGAAATTGGCAAAAAAAATCAACTTTTTTCACTAAAACTGCAATAACTTAAAAATTTCAGCGATGACCTATACATGTTAGGGTACCTAATTTTTTGTAATTAAAATACGCAACTTTTGGTACCCTAACATGCATAGGTCATTGCTGAAATTTGTAAGTTATCGCAGTTTTAGTGAAAAAAGTTCATTTTTTGCCGATTTCGTCATTTTTCTGTTTTTGCGCGTGGCGCGTCGAAAAACTCAGTTTTTATTTTCAAAAAATCATATCTCGGTAACGTACGGTTCAAAATCAATTTTTTTTATTATATTATGTGAAATTTTCCGAGAAATCCGATAAAAATATTTTCAGACATAGGCTATTTGGTCAAGACACGGTCAAAACGCCATTTTAAGTTTTCATACGACTTTTTCAAATGTCAAGCTAGGTTTTTGAAACTTCTTACTATTTTTCTCAAATATTCCAACTAATCACCTTTCTTTTGCGTCTAAGACAATTAAAATCGGATGAAATGACGAAAATTGCCATTTTTCGAACCACCCTAGCACGATGTAGGTCATCCTAATGGCCAAACAAAAAAATACGGGTCTAACTATTTTGGCCAAGGTACCCCCAGAAAAATTTTGAGCCCGATCGGAGAACTTTTTTTTCGGTTTAGGCTCTTTTCAAATGGAATTGCTGTAAATCAATAATTTAAAATAATCAACCTTAAGTTTTTACAATTTCGATAATGTTTGGAAACAATGTAATAAAGCAAAAGTCTAACCATAACAAAAATGGTCCAAAATTTATTTTTTAAAGAGTTTTAGAACATTGTCATATTTTCATAATCATAGAAAAATGGGGCCGATGAATTAGTCAAAAGTACTTAGCTGAAGTCGTGATCATCAATTTAACATACGTTTATAAACATTCTTATGACTCAACCCGATATTTTTCAAGTTGATGCCAATCAACGCTTAAGTTTCTTCTAGGTATGATAGATTTGTGCTTCCTGAATACGTTCTGGTATGAATGGTATTGAGTCATCAATAGCTACCATGCGCACCCACGTTTTGTAAATATAAAAGGGTGCGCCTGGTTGTTTATGATTACTCCTTAGAATGTATACCTGGAATTGGCAGGAAATTTACTAAAATTCAATTCTGTTGATTGGAGCTTGTTTAAGGAGCCCAAATCTATCATGTTTTAATGAAACTGAAGCGTTTACCGACATCAACTTCAAAAATGTCGAGTTGGGTGATTGCTAGGGGAGCTCGACATGATCGATTTTTCAGAACATGGATTTTTCGGTTCCATTTTGTTATAAACCTACAGGGTGTCAAACAAGCTCTAACTTGTACTGGTGACCTTTTAAAGCGTTGGTGTCTTAGGAAAAGTTGTTATTTCAATAAATTTTTGCATGGTTTGAAGACAGGGTGACACATCTACAGAGTGTCAACCCATTTCTAGCTTCTATTTAAGACCTTTTAAAATACTTTAATCACGAATTAGGCCTGCCACGCAAAAGGAGATTGGACAAATATTCGTCAAAAGTCAGTTTTACACATAAAATAACCTGCTCAAGACAAAGAGAATTAGTCCATCTTGAAATTTTTCCATTCAACTTCAAGCCAGGCTAGTAATTATTCAATATGATCACCAAAATATATTTTTTCGGGTGGTTTCGAAAAGAGAAAAAAATGAACGTGTTTAGTGATATTTTTTAAAGAAGAGGTTTTTTTTAACAACAACAAAAATTGGCTCAATGGGACCTCGTTTCCTCGTATCAAACAGTTAACGAAAGGGAAAAATACATATTTGTTTACATATCGTCAGCTGTGTGCTATGTTGTGACATAGACCATTTTGGTCTAAAATGAGTTAATGATTACGTTTTGCTATACTTAACAAACACTACAAGATGCTTTAACCCGATTTTGGAAACTCGCTTCCGTTTCCCGGATATCGCAATACACACTTGTGACATAGACCATTTAATCATCAAAATCGTCATATATGTTGTTGGAAAATGTGGAAAATTTTTCTTGTTTTTCACAAATTAATGTTTATACACATTTTCTGAAGGCAATGCAATTTTTTGTTTTTGAAAATATACTGAATAAGTCGATTTAACCATTGATTTGAGCTTATTTTAGTTTGTATGGGAATTCTGTGCACACTTGTGACATGTAGTACAATTTTACTTTCGAAACACACTTGTGACACGTGCTTTTAAGATTTTTGAATACATAATTTGCTGTATCTTTTAACTGGTGTAGCCAAATTAATTGAAACTTGGAGCGTTTGTTAAGCGATGGTATACGAACCGATTGCATCAAAAAGTTTGGCTCTACCATTCATAGTTTTGAAAATATTTATCATCAAACTTTAAAAATCGATTTTCTTGAATAGTACTAAATCACAAGATAGCACACAGCTGACGATATGTATTTTTTTTTTGATACATTGCTGTTTCAAATAAATAACCTACAATTTTAACAAAAACATTATGTTGGCAACCCTGCCCAAATGTTGCCATAGATTGCACCGGAACATTTGCGGTTGCCCAATTTGCAACCTTTTAATAATTGTTACCGATGATGTGATTGTGGAAAATGGATGCGGTTTTCCGGGGCTGCTGCCTGGCTCACTTTATGAAAATGCAAATGATGGGATTTATGGAATCGCTATGCGGCTGTGCTAGTCGCTGTAATATGACACGAACAATGAGAATAATTTACGTGCAACATGAATAATGCATCTCGACTTTGCATAATGAACCTTCGCCGAATGAATGCACTTTTGAGTGTGCAATCTCTCTCGATAATAGGATATCAATAGCGTTACGTTTTTGTTGGTAATAAAACACGTCAAATTTATCCACGACACCAGCACGGTTCGGTGAAAAGCAATCAAACTGTTTTATTGCACGAAACAAAGCACCGCCGAGTTAAGTGCATTCTATCAGAAAATGCATCCCTGCAGCTCGGTGGTTCATCATCGAAAATTTATCCACTTTTGCTGGGTTGGGCAAAGAATCGGTGGCTCAGCATGGCATGGACTAATGGGGCAATGGCGTGCCGAAGCCCCATTTATAGCCCAAGGACTCCCGGCCACGCCACCATCACCGAACGCGGGGGGAATACTGCACGAGGATCAATGAAACCAACGAAAAAAAAGCTCTATACTAATACTTTCAACTGCTCACAACTAGTCTAACCCTTCACAAGCCCTTTGAGATTTTCAGACCGGGTCAATTTAAAATAAAACTTATTTAATATATTATTGTGACGACTGGAAATGTGAATGTGCCCACTGTGCATTCGCCGCTGGACTCGAACTCGGCCCCAATGCCGAGCCTCGACTGTCGTTGACAGCGCAACCTTGTTTACCTGGAGTTGTCATGTGAAGGGAATAAATGATTCTGTTGATTGATTGAAAACTGATCGCGCGCATTTTTATTACTTAACGAAAATCGTCTGTTAAATTGGTAATTTGTGCGGTTTATCTTTACACCCCAAGACCGGGATTCGGCCAACCTCCGGTCGTCTGTGGGGTCGTAAAAGTGGCGACGAGACGGTGACTTTTGGCCGAATTTTCAACCGGCAAAAGTTGAACCCGCGAAGGAGGAGGCAGCACACGGCGAGATGGAAGGTGTTCCGGGAAAAGTCGTCGTTGGCGTCGGCGCGGAGCTGAGGGTGGACGGACAGCAAGAAGCACCGTTGGCAGCCGGTCAGCAGCAACAGTTCCAGATCGAGTCGCTCCTCCAGAGTTCTCCACAGGCGGTGCAGTACATCGAGTGGTTTGTTCAGCAGCGAGGTTATGTAGCGGAGTTGTTCCGACGTGAGCAAGAGGTGGTTCAACGCCAGCTGGCAGAAATGCACCAGCAGCAGCTGGACTTCATGCAGCAGCAAGGACACCTAGTGCGGGACATCTTGGCGGCGCTGACCGCGGCGGAACAGAACCGGGAGACTCGCGATGGCGATCGAGCGCGCCACGAGGAGAACAACAAAGAAATTGAGGTTAGTTCCGGTGTGAGTGGACATTGTGTGGAGCATCTGGCCACGTCATCGACCGAAACAACGCTCAACACCGGTTGTCAGCTGGTGTACCCATCTACATTCGGGCCAGGAACGGCCGCGGATGCCCTCAAGGCGGATTTCAAGAACTCGGTGCCGGCAACGATCGGAACATTGGAGTTCCAGAGCACAAAAGCAGCTGCTCCTGTGCTGGCCGGACTGGAGTGGATTCTTGACCCGGGAGGCGATTACGAGAACCTGTCCCAACCACCCGGAGCGATAGTTTCGCTGGGTACGTCGCAGCAGCTGACGCAGTCGACGCTGGCTGGACCGCAGTGCACTTTTGGTTGCCTTGATGACGTCAAGGGCCTGTGCCGGAAGGTGATTTTTCGTGACGCGTTAACGGAGCAGAAAGTTCAGGCGGGGAGGAACACCAACACTCAAGCGCTGAATGCCGATCTGAAGGCGTTCGGAAGCATCCCAAACGAGCATGTTGTGGGTGGTGCTCCGCCAGCAGAAGTAAAATTCGAGCGCATTCGAACGAAGTTGGAATACGAGCCTCCGCCATCATCACCATCATCATGGGCTCAAGCGAACGAGCCAACCGATCGAAAGACTTCACGCTGTTGGAAGAATCCACCACTCGAGCTAGTGTGCGTGAAAGAAAGCAGCGAGCCTGGTGCGGTCATGGATTGTGTCGGCTATGTGACGTTTATTGCCCGGATACGAACGCGCGCTATCCGCACACTCCGTCGGGCTGACTGGGATCCCGGACCGGATGCAGCAGTGTTGCCAGTGATGCTCGTAGTCATCTGGCTGGAACTATGGAGCTTGACGAAACTGAAGTCGTGTGCAGCACTTCCGACGTTTTGGGAGGCTTCGCATCAACCGGGAAGTTTGGCGCAACTAACGAAGACCGGTGTCATGGGACATCCTCCGACGCAGCTTCCCGTTGGCTCAGTGTTTACTTCATCCACATCAATGTCACCCCAGCAGTCCACATCGGCAGGAAGTGGACGTGCCCCGTCGGTACAGGTGCCATGCTGGTCTTCAGGTGAAGATCGACGCAGTGGTCCGACCTGTACTTCCTATATTAAGTGGGGGGATATTGTGACGACTGGAAATGTGAATGTGCCCACTGTGCATTCGCCGCTGGACTCGAACTCGGCCCCAATGCCGAGCCTCGACTGTCGTTGACAGCGCAACCTTGTTTACCTGGAGTTGTCATGTGAAGGGAATAAATGATTCTGTTGATTGATTGAAAACTGATCGCGCGCATTTTTATTACTTAACGAAAATCGTCTGTTAAATTGGTAATTTGTGCGGTTTATCTTTACACCCCAAGACCGGGATTCGGCCAACCTCCGGTAGTCTGTGGGGTCGTAAAATATATATTTAATATAATTTTGATTTCTCCATTTCAACAGAAGATTTCCTTCTTCGGTAAAAAAGAGAAAAAAAACTGTTCTTTGCAGAATAATAAAAAAGGCGAACAGAAGAGGGTTTCGTTCTATGAATAGTGGCCGGGAAAATCAATAATCCAATAGTCCACACCCGCGAACAACAAGCTCGAAGGGTTACAATGGAAAACAAAGCCTTCAGTCCCCCTCTCCCTCACAGATCATCCACCCACGTGTCAGTACAAAAGGATGACCTCGTCAGTGCCCCCCCAGGGGACGTGAACTTGCCCCGCAAATAGTTGGTCAAGGAGCGGTGGTGGAGGGGGAGATTTGCCCGTAAATTTAGCGGTTTGTGTGTGTGCGAGTGTGGTTTTGATGTGCCTTTTTGGGTCAAACAAGTCACACGTGGCGTAGAGCTAGCAGGGGGTTAGAGGTGGAAGGTGTCACTTTTTAATGATCCCTATCGGGTTTGAGGTTAGGCGGTGCTCGTGACAGTATGCAAATCGGAGAAGGTTGTCGATGCCGCAAATTGGAAACTGGTAATTGAACTAATCGTTTCAATTAGGGGGATGAAATCTAGCGAAAGCGATGTGTCACGGCAAGTCAATCGGATTGGGATCGATTAGACGGAGAGATGCCGTGAATGGGGAAAGGCTTGACTGTTATGATATAATCTAAATTGGGCTGATTCAAGGTCTCATATGAAACTATTCATATTTTTTTATAAATTTAATTCAATTTTGTTTCCTCTTTTGAAACAAATAAAATGACACCATTATGAGGTTTAAAATCTCCAGGGCACCTTTCATTTTCGAATATTTTTTTTACTTATAAGCAGTTCTTTAATTTTAATTTTTGTATTTTTTAATCGGGCTGAAACATTTTTGGTGCGTTCGGTATACCCGAAGAAGCCATTTTGCATCATTTGTTCGTTCATGTAATTCTCTACCAACTCACACGAAATCGGTAAAAGTTGCCCCGACCCCTCTTCGATTTGCGTGAAACTTTGTCCTAAGGGGTAACTTTCGGATCACGAATCCGAGGTCCGTTTTTTGATATCTCGTGACGGAGGGGCGGTACGACCCCTTCCATTTTTGAACATGCGAAAAAAGAGGTATTTTTCAATAATTTGCAGCCTGAAACGGTGGTGAGATAGAAATTTGGTGTCAAAGGGACTTTTATGTAAAATTAGACGCCCGATTTGATGGCGTACTCAGAATTCCAAAAATACGTATTTTTCATCGAAAAAAAAAACACTAAAAAAGTTTTAAAAACTCTCCCATTTTCCGTTACTCGACTGTAAAATTTTTGGAACATGTCATTTTATGGGAAATTTAATGTACTTTTCGAATCTACATTGACTCAGAAGGGTCATTTTTTCATTTGGAACAAAATTTTTTATTTTAAAATTTCGTGTTTTTTCTAACTTTGCAGGGTTATTTTTTAGAGTGTTACAATGTTCTACAAAGTTGTAGAGCAGACAATTACAAAAATTTTAATATATAGACTTAAGGGATTTGCTCATAAACATCACGAGTTATCGCGATTTTACGAAAAAAAAAGTTTTGAAAATGTTGGTCGTCGTTCATGGTCACCCGCGACAGACACGGACGACGAAACAAAGAGAAACGCAAAAAGTAACTTCTTCAAAACTTATTTTCGTAAAATCGCAATAACTCGTGATGTTTATTTGCAAACCCCTTTTATCTATGTATCAATTTTTTGTAATTTTCTGCTCTACAATTTTGTAGAACATTGTTACACTCTTAAACAAAACCCTGCAAAATTAGATAAAATACGAAATTTTAAAATGAAAAATTTTGTTCTAAATGAAAAATTTCCCTTCTGGGTCAATGTAGATTCGTAGTTTTAGGGGACAAAAATCCGCAACTTTTGAGCCATAGAGAAACCTGGTCAAAAAATCTGCCGCCGAGTTATGATATTTGTGAAAAATTTGTGATTTGAAAAAAATCGAATTTTCACGCAAAAACAAGTTTGACATTTTTTTTAATGAAAAGTGAATTAGCAATCTAAAAATACTTTACCGATTTTTTGATAAAGGGCTCCGTTTTCAAGATATAGCCAGCGTAAGTTTAATTTTAGCGAAATATTTGCAGTTTTTCATTTTTTTTAATTTGGTGACCATAAGTGACCATTTCTAATAATATTTTTTTGAAAAGTTTAGAAAATTTGCTATAAAATTGTCAAGAGACATTGAAGATTGGACCTTGGGTTGCTGAGATAGAGTCGCTTTAAGAAAAATAAACACAAAAATTGAAGTTTTCTAAATCTCACCAAAACAACCCACCATTTTCTAATGACTATATCTCAGCAACTAATGGTCCGATTTTCAATGCTTAAATATAAAACATTCGTGAAGTTTTCTGATCTTTCCGAAAAAAATATTTTGAAAAATTTTAAATGAAGACTAAAAAAAAAATCACAGTTTTTTAAAAAAATCATAATTCGGCGGCAGATTTTTTGGCCATGTTTCTCTATGGCTCAAAAGTTGCGGATTTTTGTCCCCTAAAACATATCAAAAAATCTCGAAAATAAAAAAAATACGTATTTTTGGAAATTGAGTTTTAGTGAAAAAAATGTTGATAAAAAAATCTGCAATTTTTTTTCCGTGTACCTATTTTTTTTCTCAAAGTCCTCAACAATACCTACGACTTTGCCCAAGACACCGATTTCGTAGAGAGTTGCTCCTATATTTTGCTTTTTGAATATTGTTTATACGACCCTTAGTTGCTGAGATATAATCATGCAAACTGGAAAATTGATGTTTTTGATCAAGTTGAATTGAATGGAGTGATGTCTCATGCAATCACTTTAAAAATTAACACAAAAGTGTTACAAGTTCGTCGTTGTTCCAAAAATATGGCATGACTGTACTTCAATATATTTTTCCTGGTTTTTCAACCACCCCTTAAACTCTACCCTCCAGTGACTTCCGCCCCTTTCTAGGCCTCAGGCAAGGTGGCATGATTCGAAAACAATGAGAAAATGAATATATAATGCTGTACTTCAAAACACTCGCGTACACATCCTGTATTCAAATTGGTACAAACGTGGCAAATACAGTTTTTCCTGCGCTTCCCACGTGTGCCACCTCTGAAACTGAACAACTCCGTCCGGCGCGGACGCCACACGTGTGCACGCTCGTTCACTGCACATATAAGGTTTACGAAAAATTTTACAAAAGCAAACATTTTTTTTCTCTTCAATTCGTTATAGCACTTGAAACATGCCATTAGATTTGTTCTACCTTTTTAACCTGAAAACGAATATTTAAAAAAATCCACTTCCGAGTCCTTTTGGGAGCACCAGGTGCAATCTAAACTTTGGTGATCACCTTTTCCATCACATGCTGTGATGCTCCGTATAGCTTCGGACCGCCGCATAATAATGAAGTCACAGCTGGATGCGCCAAGGAACATGGCACACCAGAAATTCGATTTAAATCCACGTGTTTTTTTTTCGTGTGGGTCGGTTGGTCATTTTCTGCCACCACCCACGGCGAGCCGAGAGCATCCTCGCACAGGGCTGCGAGCGAATAATTCAGGCCAACAATGAGCCCACAGAGGATTTGAGAAACCGGTGGCCGTTTCGGTGGTGGCGTCGGGTGACACACTAATCCGTTTCGGACCTGGGAAATGGGAATTTTTGGCTTCCTGGAAGCACTGTGGAGCATTTTTGTGGTTTAATGAAAGGTAGAGGTTTTTTTTTGCGAGATGAAAATTGACACAACATGATGAACAAGTTTTTTTTTCTGTACAGTTCTTTTTCAGTGAAGTACAAAAGTTATTGCTTAAAAACAAAATCTGTTTTGGATGTGGGTCGTTAATGTGAATGATTTGTTTTTGTTGTTTTGAAGACAATAACTTGGATAAAATCAAGGCCAACGATGGTACACTTATCACACCCCTGCCTCCACAGCTTCTTAATAATGACTTTGATCGGTGAACAATGGCAAAAAAACCATCAAGTGTAAATAATTCCCCCCAGAATGCTGTTAGTGCAGCCAAGTGCATCTAATGCACGTTCTATTTACGTTCTTGACCGGATCGAACCATAGAAAGAGCTTTGCGGACTCGTGCTTGGCATGGACAAGGCAAATTCCCATTAGCGAGAGTATTCTTTATTCATTTGAAAGGGTGATTGCGAGTTCCCGGCCAAGGAGTTTTCTCACTTGGTGGGATCTTCGACTTTTCCTACGACCAGCAGCGAACCGGTGTGCTCGTCCTCGATGAAGAACACAAACGGCCGGTTGGCGTTGAAGATCTGGGTGCCGTCACCGCCGAACTTGTTAACGAGTTGGATTTCCGTAGCGGCATAGGCTTCACTGCCCACCTCGTTGACGGTGACGCCGGCCTTCTGGAACACCTTCGACACTCGGACCTGATCCCGGGTGCCCTTGCCGCGGGCCAACAGTGGCAGCGATGCGTTGGTCGAGAAGATTTCACGGATTCCGATCTGAAAGTGGTCGTTTTTATTTTATTTTTAACATCAACTCAAACAGGCAACGCTTGATACTAACATCCTGAAGAGGCTTGTTCATCTCCTCGGAAAAGTCGAACCGGAACTTGGGAATGGTAACGTTAACGTCCGACTCGTCCATGTACCACAGCGCCTGGTGCAGGCTCTGCGGCGTGATACGGCTCACAACATCGTCCACGGTCTGACCCTGGTGAGGCAGCATGAAGTACATGGCGAATTTGCCTCCCTGGTAAGGCATTCGCAGCAACTGAGCTCCCAGCGTGGCCGAATCGTCGTAGTACAGTTGGGCGTTTTGTTCCATGTAATTGGCCTGGACCTTTCGACCAGCTGCGTTGAAGGTACGCTTGGGACCATTCTCCGGGAACGGATACTTCCACAGTCCCTTGAAGTACAGGGCGTTCACCAGCGTGATGACGGCTCCTTCCACACCCTCTGCAAAAGTAGAGACAAACTTACTTTATGTCATCAACTACACTTTGAAAAAAACTTACCCGCATTGACCAGCTCGTTGATGCGACCGTTGGTAGTTTTGGAGACCCAGTCGTTGATCTGCTTGGCCGCAACCTGCGGCTTCGAGAACGGCACCTTGTCCACCGTGGCGTTGTAGTACTCGTACGAGATGATCTGATACTTGGAGATGACGTCGATGAACTCATCCACGAAGAACTTGGTGCCGATTTGGAAGTCGTACAGCGAGTTGGGTTTCTGAACACAAGCAAACAATGTTAGTCATGTCAAAATAACCGAAAACCAGTAAAATGATCCTACCAAAGCGGAGTCCAGGAACATGCGGTACTTGGACCGGGTGTCGTTCAGGTTACCGTTCGGTTCCAGCACCAGTCGCAGCTCGCGCTTGGTGAGCGTTTCGCCGATGTTGGCCGCATCGTTGCTGGCCTCGTACAGTAGGGCGAGGAGGATTTTTACCGAAAATGGCGAGATCACCGTGTTGGCGCGTTGCGTTGAGAAGATGCTCTGTGGAATCCCAGGTTTTGTATTAGGGTGAGAAAAATTAGTTAACGTTTAGGGGTCCATAAACGACGTGAACAGGAAATCTCAACACTAATGTGTAACCTTAACAAGATTTAACAATTAGAGTTCTTACCTGGGTTAGCTTCCAGTCAAATTCAACATTTCTTGTATCGCGAAATGGTCCCTCATCAGGTATTTCCACATCAGTTGCCTTGACGCTGAATGCTGCTAGAACACAGCCTGTGGAAATGTGAAAAAAGAGTTCAAATTATAATTTAATCTAACATCCAAACTAGGCCATGGTCATAAACCGAATCCGGCAATCGTGAAGCATAAAAATCCCCAAAACCCGTACAGTTCAGCTCACCACCGAAGTAGTCAATACCGCACAGCTGACAATCACAACGCTGATGCCGTCAACACTATAAGCCAACGAGAGAACCCGGGAATTCCCACATCGCGCATACAAGCAAACACACAACTCACAGCTTGGAGAGGGAGAACATCAAAACAACAAGCAGCGGCAGTCGCCGGTTGAGGCCGATAAAGAAATTCAAGATCTCTCGAGCGCGAAGAACTCGACTGACCGGTTTTTTTTCCTTCTTCTATGGTGACCAAAGTCAGCAACTTCCAGTTCGTTGGACGGAAGATGGGATGGCACACCACCTTGTACGGATTGGGGGGATTCACACTGCAAATTGACGCTGGAGTTGGATTTGGGTTGGGTTTGGGTGTATGATAATGAGAATCCTAAACATTGAAGTTTTGGGGTGATTTCAACGCAAAATGGCGCACGTCACACTCCAGTGAATCAAATCAAGCGCGCGGTGTGTGCCACTTTTCGTAGAACAGCTGAAATCCCCAACCTCTAGAATTCAGGGTCACGTAAACATTGCGATCCGGTGGCGTTCCTTATCATCGCTGAAGTGGGATTGCTGATGGAAGATGAACTTTTGATGAAACTTTGAAAAATGCCGGTTACACAAAACACTTCTCCAACTTCTCACCCAATTAACTCAAAGCCTCAAAAACTTTTCAAACCGTACACTTACAAAATCGTCACAACACTTACAGAATATCACAAAAATTGCGCTCATCTTGGAGCGCTCACTCGTGGTGTCTGGTTTCAAAAAAGTGATCCTTCCTTGATCGGTCTTCGGCAGCAACTGAACACAAACTCGCGCGGTGAGAATCCGAGAATGATGATGGTGATGATTCGCGAGTCAACTTGATTCGAGAGGATGAAGCCAAACGAGAGATCAGCTGGAGAGAGTGAAGTTGACACTCGCGGTCCGATTGGGATTTTTTTGTCGGTGTGCGTACGGGGATCTGGTTCGATTCTGGGTTTTCCAGACATAAAAAATTAATAGAAACTGTAAAATTTATGGGTTGAGCGTGCCTTGCTTTTAATTGTGTTTCGTTAGTAGTTTGTGCAGCATGTTGCAAAACGATGACTTTTTGAAGCACAAGTGAAAATTTCAACTTGTTTTATGCAAGCTTTTCTTATTTAGCGACAAATATATTGCCCATAATGAAAATTGGGCTAGTATGCACATTAAAAAGTGATGGTTAATAACAATTTAAAATTTGACAGATTTTATGTCAAAATATGTACAACTTTACATCATGAACTGGTGAAATATTAATGAGTATTTATTGAATTTAACTTTTTTAAACATTACAAAACAATCTAAAAGGAGTGTTCCTCACCAAATCTGCGCCAAGGTAGTTTATAACATTATTGATGTTGGGTTTTTCGATTGAATTAAAAAAGATTGGAATAGATTTAAATAATATGAAAGTTGGAAGGATAAATGTTAATACTTCTAACACTTTTTACTTATAATCATAATTTTTGCCTTTCTTGCAAAATAAAGGTTTAAGGTTTGTTTTTGAAAAAAAAACGCTTTACTCAGGGATCTTTCTAAATTTGTGCACGAATTAGGAATTGTCCCAAGGCATCTTTTGCTGACTTTGATGCACTCTTTTGAATAAAATTTGGCTCGAGAACCAAAACTTGAAGCTTGATTTTCGAGAACTATGTTGTCGGGACGAACACGTTCCATAGATTCACAATTTTGAAACGTTAATTGTGGCCAAATTATGAGTCTCAGCTCGTACTCGCTCGAAAGATCAAGAAATCGTCGCACTTTTAGTAAGATTATGCTACAAAAAATAAAAACAAGTTGCATTCTTTTACCGGATTTACTTTACAATTTTGTAAGAAAGGCCCTATTTGCCTATAGGCAGTTTTATTTGAATTAAAGAAATATTTTGATTTTCAGCACTGCCCCTCCCCTCTTTCCATAGCCAATAGCCAATTTGTATGTACAGCTGCAAAAATAGTGTGAAGACTTGTTACTTGTAACGAAAAATTACCCAGTTGCCTTTTGTGAACACCAGCTGACTACAATTAATTACATCCAGTTTAAAAAAGTTTATGTGAGATCGATCACTACCACATTTACTCTCGCAAAGCTACAATGCAAATTGTAAAAAAAGGGAAAATTGTTCTAGAAATAATTAGGACCTGTTCAGAGGCATGCGATGCAATAAAAATCAAACATATGAAAAACACAATATATGTTTAAGAGAATTTCCGAAAATTGTAGAATTGTAATATATCTAATTCAATCAAGAAAGGCATGGCACTTTAAAAATAGAATAAAAAATACAGCAAACAAAACTTATTCAGGATGAACACGGAAAAAATAAAAAAGAACAATCTTCAAATTGTATGAAAAAAGTTGCAAAAATAACCAACTGCTTTCGAAAAATCGAAGAAATAGGGGAAATATACCCATTTTAATCACACTAAGCCGTTCGACCAATTCTCATCACTTTTGCCGTTTCTGCTATTAAATCAACATTTTCAGATGTTTCAACAATGGAGAGTTGCTTGCTCACTTTTATTTGAGCTATTTATTACTTTGGAACAGTCAAAAACACTTTATTTAAGCTGTAATTCATGATCAAAGTGCTGATAGGCCGATAATAGAAATAGGCTGAGAAAGGGTATAGTTCCCCTACAAAACGATGCAACGACATCGATGAACTCATTTTCCAAATTCTCAACCCAAGAGTGAGCATCATCAAGCTCTCTTCTAACGACGATCATTCGTCGACGCACCGATCGGTCAGGTCTGGTGCCTTCATCGATCGTGTCCAGTAGAACTCGAGTGGCCGACTTAGTAGCATCGTGTACTTCGTGTGGGTTTTATTTTTCCTCTTTGTTTTATTCCGCGATCTATCATGACTCAGAAGAAGAACAGGTTCTTCTGGTGCGCGGTGCTGCTGATAAGCCTCGGTAAGTCGAGTTTTATGCTGGAAACCAGAAATAGAGTTGAATTTATGCGGAATATTTCGAACCAGCTTTCAGTGGGGAATCCCTAGCCGCTCGGAGGCGACCCGTTGGATCTCGCAATGCAGAGATTGAGCCGATGCCGGAACCAACGCAGGATGATGAGTTCGATTGGAAGCTGATAAAGGTACGGTTTTGCGGAGTTCATTATTGAATGCGAGAAATTAACGCTTCTTCCAATCCATTATCAATATTTACTTAGGGTAATTCTCACTGATTTGTTTTGGCTTTTTTGTATTTGCTTGCAGACAATCTTCTCCAGAAGCCCTGGAAATGCTGCAGTGTCAACGTTTTCCGCCAAATATCTGCTAAACATGCTGTACGAAGGAACCAGTGCCCGTACGCAAACCCAGCAGGAGTTGAGTGGCCATCTTGGACGGGACGCGGGCGTTAACCCAGCCTCTCCGTCGATCGTGAATACAATGGGCGCCATCCAGACAAATCCCGATCAGCTGATCTCCGCCAGTAGAATCTTTGCCGACGAACAGGTTTCGGTGACGCAAAAGTTCACCTCTACCGTTAGCATGATCTACAACTCCAGCGTAGAGAACGTCAACTTCCAGCAGGGTCCCCAGGCCGCTCAGACCATCAACCGATGGGTGTCAGAGGGCACTCGTGGATTGATTCCTGAACTCGTTACTCCCCAAAGCATCACAGGATCGATTTTGCTTCTGGCAAACACCATCTACTTCAAAGGCCTGTGGACCCACATCTTCCCGGAAGCTGCCACAGCAACGCAACCCTTTAATACCGGCGACGGCCGCACAGTTCAGGTTCCGTTCATGAAGCAGATCGTCGATCACTACTACTCCGAACCACCCCAGCTGAACGCCAAGGTCCTTCGACTTCCGTACGTCAACGGTCGCTTCTCGATGATCTTGATCCTGCCGAACGAAGGTAGCAACTTGAACCAACTACTGACCGCCCTGTCAGCCGATTCCATCCACCAAGCCATCAAAACGATGGAAGAAACGGAAGTCAAGCTAGAGCTGCCTCGGTTCAAAATCGATCACTCAACCTCGCTCAAAGAAGACCTTCAGCAGCTCGGAATCAACCGCATCTTCCAGGACAACGCCGAACTGGGTGGAATCTCCCGCGGGGGTCAACTGCCGGTGAAGGTCTCGGACGTGTTCCAGAAGACGGTTATCGTCGTAGATGAAACCGGAAGCACGGCATCGTCAGCATCCGGATCGTCGCTGGTGTTTACCATCGCAACCGAACCGGAGCGTTTTGTGGCGGATCGACCGTTTTTGTTCTTCATCGAGGAGGAATCCACCGGGACGGTGCTGTTTGCGGGCAAAGTGGAGAATCCGTCACAGTGAGGAGTGTTGGTTATGATTTTATGGGAAGTGATTATTAAAATTATTTTTATCTCTGTTGAACAGGAATCCGAATAAAATATATGCTAGGAAATGAATATCCGATATGGTTGTTTAATACATGATAGTTTGTTTTTATTTTGAGAATGGGCAAATCGTCGCCGTCGTGCTAACTTGTCGTACGTGCATTTTGGGCCAAATTGAGTTAAGAACGCCACTTTGTGCATCTCACAATGCCACATCTTTTGACCTTCACAGATCCCCAGAATTCGATTTCAATCCTAAGAAAACCTAATGAAAACCAAAAAAGCTCCGAAAATTTTTGTCACTTTTCATATAAAAGTAGTTTCAATCTTGTCGTGCTATCTTGTCACTCCCTGAAAATTAATGTAAGTAGGTAATTCTCTACCAACTTACACGAAATCGGGAAAAGTTGCCCCGACCACTCTTCGATTTGCGTGAAACTTTGTCCTAAGGGGTGACTTTTGGCCCTGATCACGAATCCGAGGTCCGTTTTTCGATATCTCGTGACGGAGGGGCGGTACAATCCCTTCCATTTTTGAACATGCGAAAAAAGAGGTGTTTTTCAATAATTTGCAGCCTGAAACGGTGATGAGATAGAAATTTGGTGTCAAAGGGACTTTTATGTAAAATTAGACGCCCGATTTGATGGCGTACTCAGAATTCCGAATAAAGGTATTTTTCATCGAAAAAAACACTTAAAAAGTTTTAAAAATTCTCCCATTTTCCGTAATTCGACTGTAAAAAATTTTGGAACATGTTATTTTATGGGAAATTTAATATACTTTTCTTTTTCGGGACTGGCAACACCAGCCAGCAACAGTCAAGTGTTCGGAGCTCTTCAAACTTTTCGATTTTTTTGCCGTAATTTACCGTGATTACCCGCGAGTTTGCTGCTCCAGCATGCCAAGGGCCGGCCATGGCCGTGGCAGTTCGAGTGCGGCCTCGAAAAACCCGCGAAGCTCATCTACCGGCAGAGTGCAGAAAGGTAAACACACCAACGCCGCATCGACCGCCATCGCGCACGGGAGCGTGCCCAGTGACGTCGCCGATCCATCGTTTTTACACGTGTCATACCGTCCACGTGAGTCCCCTTGTACGGACGAGACAATCGACTCGGGCATCCGGAAGCACTTCCGGCCAGCAGCAGCAGCAGCAGCCGTCCACAAGCACCACGACAACAACCACTTCCAACGTTCCCACCAGCAACGAATTTGAGATGCTGAGTGGAGAAGAAAACAACACCGCCAGTGACAGCAGCAGTGTTAGCGACGACGATGACGATGATGAACTTGCGCGCAAGCAAGAAAAGAAGAAAAAATGTAACTCTCCGAAGGAACGACGTCCACCTCCAATTTTTATTTTGGATACGCTGGCAGACGATGTTGACGAGTTGCTTGAGGGCCTCCAATATTGTCTGAAAATAGGTAAAACGTCAGTGCAAGTTATTACACATAACAAACTGAATTTCGACATGGTGGTAAAGAAGTTGAAGTTGCGAAACTTCAAGTTTTTTACATTTGACCCTGCAGAGAAGGTCCCAGTGAAGATCGTCCTTCAGGGATATCCGGACCGCCCGATCTCCGACCTGGAAGAACACCTATCGGGCATCAAGGTTAAGCCTCGAGAGATTAAGGTGCTCTCAAAGACGATAACGGTGACAGGTACGTACACATTGTACCTCCTGTACTTCGATCGTGGGTCCGTCAAAATCCAGGACCTTCGGCGGATCAAAGCACTGGACGGATTCTTTGTGACGTGGCGATTCTACATGAAGAATCCCGCCGACGCAGCCCAATGCCACCGCTGTCAAAAGTTCGGACACGGTTCAAGAAACTGCAATCTTCCGCCCCGGTGCGTAAAGTGCGGTGAGACCCACTTCACCGAAAGGTGCAATCTTCCGCGGAAAGACCAGCTGGGGGAAAACGCCCAGCAGCACAAAGCGCGCGTCAAGTGCGCGAACTGTGATGGAAACCACACGGCGAATTTCCGTGGCTGTGCCGCGCGGA
>NC_068939.1:87071880-87165295 GCF_016801865.2 Culex pipiens pallens | reverse complement strand
TTATGCTAAAGCCAAAGGTGAGGACAAGTTTTTTCATTCAATTTATAGTTGATTCTGGAATAAAATTAAAAATTCTGTTTTTGTGGAGTTGTTATCAAAAATGTTAGTTATAAATTGATACAAATTTCTTTTTGAAGCAAAGCATACTTAACCAAATTGTAAAACTGCATCTTTGACCATATGTTCAGTGTGCACATTCACTGACATGATTCACAAGATTTATTAGAATATAAATTCCTCGCAATCCAAAGACCTGTGCGCCCTTATTCTTGCCAATTCGGATAGATCACCTTAGTCTAACAGTTCTCAAGGAAATCAACAAAGTTTTATTTGACTGTTTAAATCGTTTGTTTTTAGTTTAAAATGTTGTTCACAATAACTTTCCTAATGAAAAACAAATATTGGAAAGATCTTAATTATTTAATCTCAAAAAATGTTTCAGTGGTGTATCTTTGTAGGCTTAAATTATAATGTTGTTTATGAAAATTTTCGAGCATATTAGACCTTTTTGCAATTAATGTCGCAAGTTCGGAAAAGTTTTAGAAAATTTTATAAGTTTTAGCGCTATAATGTTGGTTTGAAAATTTATTTCCTTACAGAAACTACAAAACTGGTTTTGGTTTTGGTTTAGGTTTTGTTTTTGTTTTTGTTTTTGTTTTTGTTTTTGTTTTTGTTTTTGTTTTTGTTTTTGTTTTTGTTTTTGTTTTTGTTTTTGTTTTTGTTTTTGTTTTTGTTTTTGTTTTTGTTTTTGTTTTTGTTTTTGTTTTTGTTTTTGTTTTTGTTTTTGTTTTTGTTTTTGTTTTTGTTTTTGTTTTTGTTTTTGTTTTTGTTTTTGTTTTTGTTTTTGTTTTTGTTTTTGTTTTTGTTTTTGTTTTTGTTTTTGTTTTTGTTTTTGTTTTTGTTTTTGTTTTTGTTTCTAAACATCATAAAGATTTTCATTCTTTTTGTGAGATCTGAAGACTTTATGATAGAGGATTATTTTTTACTAGAAACATGAAATTTTGAGAATGGGCCATCCTGGCAAAAGGATTCCGGGGGAAAGGAATTCTGGGAAGTAATCTATTCTGGGAGCTCCAAATCAGATTTTCATATTTTTTTTTTTTGGCAAAGACGGGTATTTAAACTCGTGAAAAAAGTAGTTAAATAAATACAAATAAAATTTTGCAGCAACAGATGGTAAAAACCTGGATATTAAAATTCAATTAGTGTTTATTGAAATTTAATAGTTCTTTTCCAGAATGTTACATTTGAAATTCAGAGATTTGGAGAACCTTTCAACTGAGATCAATTCATAAGCCTTTACAGGGAGGGTACATGTTTCTAAGTTTAGATTTTGCTAGCTGAGTGCTCTTTTAGTGATAATAAATTTTGTGAAAAAACCCTAGATCTATGTAACCTGGATATTGATTTTCAAAACAATGTGTTTACTTTTCAGAGAACTCATAATTTACATTCTTCTCTCCCCGCATCTCACGCTGATGGCCAAGTTGACCAACCTATAATCTGGTTTACTAAGAAAAACGTGTCGCCCGGACTTTAATGGTCACCAACAGTCAATCACGAGCGCGGTGTTAAACGATCCGCTTGCCCACGCGAAGCTGCCCCCTCTCGGAATCAACTTAAGTGAATCGAGTAAATTTTCACACAAACCTGACACGGAGGCGCTGTGGCTGCCATATTTGTGACAAACTCTTAATAAGTTGAGCACGATGGGGGTAACCTTCGGTAGGAAAACGTGGGAATTCAATTTGTTGTATTTAAAAATGTTGCTTTTTTATTCATTGAAATTTAAATGAGAAATATCGTATTTAGTTTATAATAAAAAAAAAACCAGCCGTCATTAAACAAAGAAATATAACTTGAAAAAAAATCTGGTACGTCAGACAAGGGTTAGTCGTCAATATCGACTGACACAAATTTTCCCACCGATATCTTGTCCACTCATAGTGACAGTAATCTTATGGTCACAGTAATCACCGCATTGAGTAACTCCACAAGTCTCCACTTTCGGTAAAGGTAATTCTACTCTATCCACCCAATTCATCACGAAACCAGCTGTGATTAAGACAAATCCATTCACCCCGGCTTTTGCAGCCACCCGAGGGACTTTTAAGCCAGTTAAGGTGTAGTAGGTTCATTTCCCCCATTTTTCCATGATGGCCCTCGAGTTCAAGCTCCACCAGGGTGTCAACTCAGCGTCAATTGTCTAGCCATTGTTCCCTTCGAAAAAAGTCCCTCTTGTTCCGCAACCATTTTCAAATAATTCTAAAACTGCAGGAAAAAAAAAGTAAAGCTGCTACTTTTTTATACTCACGCCACCCCCTCGGGGTGTGCTCCATTTCCACCTTCCTCGTTTCATCCGGAGTGGAGAACCACCCGGCGGCAATGTGTTTTTGTCACCCGAGGTGAATTCGAGCCATTTTTTTCGTCCTTGTGAATTTCACGCGCCACAACTATGTGCGCCTTGTGGGTGGCTTAACTAGCCTAATACTCACGGGGAAATGTAAGAGAGACTGGAGTCATATTTAGTGTGATTTTCAGTACTTTATCAAATTCAACATTAAAAAAAAACTTTTTATTTTATTTTCACATGTTTAAAAAGGATACCATAAAATTGGCTGAATCATGATGAAAGGATATCATTGTAAAGTAACATCAGTAATAATTAGTTTTTTTTAGGTTTGGAAGCAGAGCTAACCTTTTTAAAATAGCAAGTCTTGATTCCAAAATTTTCAAAACATTTTTTTCGAAAAGATTATCAAAATTCACAAAAAAAAACATTTTTCAGCATTGGACCATTTGTTGCTGAGCTAATGTTTAGACGAGACTTAAAAAACTTCAATTTTCTTGTTTCTTCACTTTTATTCGCTGTATTTCAGCAACCAGAGGTACAATCTTCAATGTCTCTTTGGCGATTTTATTGCAAATTTTCTGAACCTTTCGAAAAAAAATATAAATTTTTAGGTATGTACAATCATGAACACTACTTTAAAAATTGAAAAAAAACTGGATTTTTTTAAATTAAACTTTACGTGGCTATATAGCGGACCGTGGTGTAGGGGTAAGCGTGGTTGCCTCTCACCCAGTCGGCTTGGGTTCGATCCCAGACGGTCCCGGTGGCATTTTTCGAGACAAGATTTGTCTGACCACGCCTTCCGTCGGACGGGGAAGTAAATGTTGGCCCCGGTCTAACCTAGAGGGTTAGGTCGTTAGCTGAACCCAGGCATAGGAGTCGTCTCCCTGGGTCCTGTCTCGGTGGAGTTGCTGGCAGGCAGTTGGACTAACAATCCAAAGGTCGTCAGTTCGAATTCCGGGGTGGATGAAAGCTTAGGTGTAAAAAGAGGTTTGCAATTGCTTCAACAATCAAGCCTTCGGACACCTAGTTTCGAGTAGGAATCTCGCAATCGAGAACGCCAAGGCAATGCTGTAGAGCAAATAATTTGATTTGATTTTTTTTTGTGGCTATATCTTGAAAACGGTGCATCTTATCATAAAATTTGTACAGTTCATTTGCGATTGCAAATTTCATAAAAAAAATTAGGTCAATAAATTGTTTTGACAAAATGTTCTCTTTTTTCCAAAACAACACATTTTTTTAATGTGCATTTTTTTCTAAATAGTCCCCATCACTACCTACAACTTTGCCGAAAACACCAAACCCATCAGAAAATATCTTCAAAAATTACAGAATTTTAAATAATTACATGTTTGCTGCCAAAATAGCACGGAGACTAAGGCTTCTTTCGTCATAAGGGATAACCCCACCAAAATGGTCAAAATCGGCCAAATTCGTAGATAATTGCTCAATTGTTAACAAGTCGGGATTTTTTTTTTTCTAAAAAAAACTATTTTATACGAAATAGTGTTTCAAATGATTAAACAAATTTAGTTGAAGCTAAACTATGATTTGTACGCAGTACGATAATTTTAGATAAAGATTTAACATAATTAATTTAGTTTTTTATTAAATTCAATGAGATGAGGGGTTCTACGATGGCCTAAAGTAGTCATAGTAGTTTATGGATAACCCCCAAAAATTCAATTCCGATTCCGATTTTTTATTATGATATTGCACTGTCAATGTACTTATTTTATCCTTTTTCCAGCATAAAATTGAAAAAAATAATATTATAATGAACGGCATTTCTAAATCCCTGCAGTATTATGGGAGTTATAAATCTTGAAAAAGGATATCTTAAACTAACTTTCCTCATTAAAACATTTTAGGTACATTCAAATTTAATAATAAGTTTGTTCCAGCCAGCGATGGAATAATCATCATCAAAAGAAAATCATTGAACGTTCATCAAGAGAAAAAATCCGAAGTGAGCATGGCTCTTCTCTCTCACGCACGAAAGATCGGTAAAAGGAATCTAAAAAAATTATCATCTTGATAATTCGGCGGAACATCTTTTTGACCTCTACACTTGCAAGTGTAACGTCACACGTCGAAATATGACCCGTCACATTTTGTCGATGGGCAATGTGTGTTAACAAAGTGAAATAAATATTTTTAGGTGGTGCTGACAAGGAAATTCGCAAAAAATCATCAAAAGATTGATTTTCTTGGAGAAGTTCGGGAGCGATTTTCTCTTGCGTGATTTGCCTCCTCTCTCTCTAGCGGGTGAAGAAATTTTGCAAGCGAATTTTTTTTTTTGCGATTATTCCATCCCTGGTTCTAGCTAACCGTGTGCCGAAGACAAATTGATCGAAAAATTCATTCATTTTCAGTGTGCACAAAATTTTGTGTGCAGTTATGATTTGCACAGGGGGAGAATTTGGTGCAAAGTGTGCAATACCACCTACAATTCTGCTAAAGATATGAAACCAAACAGAAAATCCCAACCCAATATACGACTTTTAAAATATTTATTTTACAATTCAAGGAAAATTTGCTGTAAAACTCACGTTCCTAGAGCAAAATTTGACATTTTGGCAGCTATTTAAAGTTCGGCTACGTTTTTGGCCAAAAATTACGGCTCGGAAAATCCACGTTTTAACATATTTTTTTATGTTTGAAAAACTTTTCTTCAAATATTGTAGCACGTCAATGCGATTCCCTTGAACAAGTAACACTGCTGCCAATGTCGTCTCCATTAAGGGGTTACATACATGTAGAAAATCACAAAATTTCATATTACAGAAAATTATCCAAATTCACTAAAAAGATGATTTTGATGATTTTTGATGATAAGAGACGAATTAAGTTCACAATTTCGCCATGCGCAAAACGAACTGTCAAACTTTGTGAACGTTTTTCTCTAAACACCGAGTTGATTTACGGGTGCCACGATATCTCGAGATGGGATGGACCAAATTGGCTGAAATTTGGAGTGAAGACTCTCAAGACATATTCCGTGTGCATGACGAAGCCCGATTTTAAAATTTTGCTTTTTTAAAAAATACTAAAATCAAAAACTGACGATTTTTTATATGAAAAACATAAAAATATTTTTATATTTTTTTCAAATACGTTTTTTTAAATCGGCCTTCGTCATGCACACAGGACCGGTTCAACGAGTCTTCACCAAAATTTTGAGCCGATTTGGTTAAAGCAGTGTTGAGATATCGTGGCACCCGTTTTATGAAACTGCTAACTTAAAATTGCTTTATCTCGGCAAAGGTACATCCAAATGTCTTCATATTTATTTTGTTAATAGATGAAAATGTATATTTTAATGCCCTGCAAAAAGATTAAAAAAAAGTTTAAATGTGTGCTCAAACCAACCTCTGACATTTTTGACGATTTACATGTATGTAACCCCTTAAGGGGTGAGATTGAATCAATTTTCAAACGATTGGCTTTTAAGGTAGTATCTATCAAATTATGCACAATTTTGGGAAAGTGTTGGTGAACTTGATTCATTTCCATATAAAAATTTATTTTATTTTATTCAAATTGTTTTTGTTTTAAAGAAATTTTCTAGGGGTGTTTCATTTTTCCCCTTTTTTTTTGTTAAAATTGCCAAAGAAACAAAAACTTTTTATTATCACTACAATTTTCCTTACGCGACGTTACGGGGAGGCGTCGTTTTCATGATTTATGAATGAACTCTTCCGCTTCGCAGGGCGCCACGATACAAGTATCCTTTCGTCTCTAACTCTCAACAGCGAAAAACAAAACGGAAAACCTTCCACCCAGTTCAACCTCTCCCCTCTGAGGGGGAAGAATAAACTTTTCTGCCGTTTATCCCTGTTTCTGCGTTTCTGGGTTAACCTTTTCTGGGGGAGGCAGTGAATGTGTGCAATTTTTTTTCTCTGTTCAGCCACTTCGACCAACAAAAAAAGAGTTGGTTTTAGGTTTTGGGATGTTTTTCCTTCGTTTTCTTTTTTTGCCCTGGGTGCGGGGTGTGGTGAGAAATCTCAGCCAGTGAATTCACCGTGCTAAATAATTAATTTGTACTCAGCTTGAAAGCACTCCTTTAGCACGTAAGATGAGTGGCGGTTACTTGAGCTGGAGTTGGCAGCAGGTTTACGGAAAGTGAGAAAATTATGTTTTGTTTGGTTTGTTGTTAAGAAATTTTGGTTTAAATATTTGATAGATAAATAATTGAATAATTTCATCTTTTAAAATAATCAAAAAACCTAATCAATCAAATTGAAGTTTTAAACTAAATGTTTCATATGTGCTGCAAATACTAGCAAATTTCAAAATACGGCGAAAATTTCTCAACTTCATCGTTTCAGTAGCACGTTCCTCCCAAAACATCTTGATTCAACATCATATGCCCCAATTTTAAACTTCATTCACACCCTCCCACACGCAAACAACCTTTCCCACTGATGCAAATTTTGGTCGTCTTTCACAAACTGTTTACCTATTCCCAGGCATTTGATGAAAAAAAGAAAATAAAATGAGAAACATTTCCCTCGCGAAAGCATCACATCTTTCATCCTTCTTTTTTATCTCTCAAAAACGATGCAAACCACTCTTTATGCAACATGCAATTTGTAGCTCGACTGAAAATGACATTCTCAGTTTCGCACCCATTTTTGCAAAAAAAAAAAAAAAAAAAATGCGATGCAATTGAAAGGGGATGTGGGAGCTCTTTTTTAAATTTGTCAAAAGAGCAGGAAAAGCTGCTGTTGAGCTGACTTTTTAAAGTTTTTTCTACCAGAGTAATACATGCTTATGGGAAAACTATAAGTTATCTTCTTTTGAAAGAGAAACAGCTGAAAATAAAAGAAATTTGTAAGTTTGCAACAAATTTCTCACTGTTATAATGATTATAATCAAATTTCCCTTGTCACCTTTTTCCAACGCCATCAGAATCATGTTTCACTAATTTTATTATCAATAAAGAAGTAACGGGATATTTCCCTCGGAAAATTTCCTTCGTCGAAAAGAAAACCCCCATTTCCCACCGCCAGCGGTATAGAGGAGACCGCCAAGCCACACCATATAACTTATCGTGCCCGGGGAAAACTTTAATGCTTTCGGTGGCAGATTACAGAGATTAAATTTCATCCCTTTTAGCGATGCACCCTCCACCGTGGAGCAAAGTAATAGGGGAGTGGAGGGGAATCTTTTAACCAATTTTCCTTTGTCGTTTTGGGGAAGAACAGAGGGGGTGCAGCGAAAGCTTTTCTTGGTAACCTAATTTCTACATGTAAGAACGGAAAATTGAAATTCCAATATTTTTTTTTTGGTTTTGTATGTTTAAAGACAGATACTTCCCAAAATTGTATCAGATAATTTGTGATCATGTGGAGTTTTTTTAGTTAATATTTAATTTTATTAATTCTGTTCTCTTTTAACTTGAGAAATTTCATTCCCAAAACAATGATCTGATTAAAAATGTAACATTCACTTATATGATTATTGAAAATCTGTCAATGTTCAGGCAATAACATTTCATTAAAACAAAAAAATAAATTCTTAGCAATATTTCAATTTTCAATTTATTTTTCTCATTAAAATTTAGACCAAATTCACTAATTTGATCATTATTTATTGGTATTAATTTTATTATTTATGACTTAATTTATGATCATCTGATTTTTAGTTTCTTTGGTTTTTTTATTGTCACATTTTGACCAACTTTATTTATTGTTATAATCAGTGTATGGATAATTTTCCAATCATATTAGGCCAATGCAAATTTTATTTCAAGTCTTTATCTCCCTGCCTTTAGAAATAATCTAAACAAATCATTGAGAATCATTCTCCCAAAAATTATTATTTTATTGCATTTTTTTGCAATTTAATTTTTTATTTCGTTAAGATGTTATTTTGCATCATTAGTTCGCCCATATAAGTCTCCATAGAATTTTGATCCATACAAAAAGATTCATAAAATATTTAACAATCTGTACTGTGAGAACGGATTCTCTGATCAATTTGATGTCTTCGGAAAAGTTAAAGTCAGAAAAAAGAGCTACACTCTAAACATGTAACCAACTGTCACACAAAATAATAAATTATACACAAAAATCATTTATGAAATATCAGATTATTAGATTAATTTTTGGTGAAAAAATTTCATTATTTGAGCAAAATACGTTTGGCAGTGTTGCCATTTATCAAACAAATAATATTTTTTGAAAAGCGTTAAACCAAAATTACAATAAAATTTACTTAAATTTGAAATGTTTCATTGAAATCGCAATCAAAATATATATCGTGCTCCGTTTCTACCTCTTTTTACTTAAAAATATGTTTTTTGTTAAAAACGCGACTTTTTTTTATCTGAACGAGTAATGACCAAGCCTGACCATCCATGAAAGTTCCTTTTTTTCAAGCTCTTATTGTAGAACTGTTTCTAGTCAATGATTGTGTTTATTTTATGTTTTTTTTAATTTAATTTTTAAGATGGTGATAACTTCTTTTAAAAAAGAACGTAAAGCGAAATTTGACATTATATTTTTATCGAAGTTTTTGATAAATTTCCCATAGAAAACAATCGAATGAAAGTTTTTGGGTAAATAGTTGCAAAGTTATGAGCAAAATAAAAAAGAATTTTGGCGATGCCGGATGGTCCAATCAAGGAGGTATTACTGTCAAACTTCCATTAAGTGCAAGTTTGTTTGTTTGCCGTAGTCCTCCCTGAGTACCTCCCTGAGTACCAAACATAGGATTTCTGTTAACTATCTGTAAACAATGTTTCAAATGACACATATTTATCTTGTGAAAAAAAAAACTTGCACAAGTTTTAAATAAAACGTTTAATTCTTTTTGTATTCTAAGTAGTAGTTTCAATTTAAGTTTTTAAGAGCAAGTCCACGAACAGGGCATATCCCCTTGTATGGGACGTCGTTTGGACAGGGGCTGTTTGTACATATGAAACTAAGTCTGGCCAAAATATGAGCACTCTAGGTCAACGGGAAGTGGGGCAAATCGGGACACAAAGTTTAAAGGTTCAAAAACGTCAAAAATCTTTAAAATGCTATAACTTAGGAAAAAATCAATTTAATTCCAAAATTAAAAATGCATCTGAAAGGGCTTAAAAAATGCAACAAAGTGCAGGAAGAAGCATCCTAATTGGTTAAATCTAAAGGGAGTTTTTGGCATTTTAGTGAAAAAATAGCATAATTTTCAAACTCAAATAAAAAAGTGTTCCATCATGATATCAAATCGGTTCGACCTGCAGCTTGTAGAGGACATCTGAGACTACCATCTGAGACTGAGAACGCTTTGGGTAAGGCAGTTTAACATATTTACTAGACACTTTTACTTTTAGTGATATTTTTGGTTGTAAATTTTTGCTTGGGAGACCCCTTAGATCCCATTTTCTGGTGATAATTTTATCATATTCGTGTTCCTGAGACAATTTCACAATAGAAACATGCATGAAAATGTTTATTTTCATCCATTTTAACCATTAAAAAAATGAAAATTAAAAAAATCTTTGATTCACATTTATTGAAAATTAAGTTCGTTTCCAAGGATACTAGATGACACCAGAAAAAAAAAATTTTTTTTTTGCTTTAATGTTTCTATTGTGAAATTGTCTCAGGAACACGAATATGATAAAATTATCACCAGAAAATGGGATCTAAGGGATCTCCCGAGCAAAAATTTACAACCAAAAAATTCACTAAAAGTAAAAGCTTCTATTTAATATGTTAAACTGCCTTACCCAAAGCGTTCTCAGTCTCAGATAGTAGTTCCAGATGTCCCCTACAAGCTGCAGGTCGAACCGAGTTGATATCTGGATGGAACACTTTTTTATTTGAGTTTGAAAATTGTGCTATTTTTTAACTAAAATGCCAATAACTCCCTTTAGATTCAACCAATTGGGATGCATCTTCCTGCATTTTGTTGCATTTTTCAAGCCCTTTCAGATCCATTATGAATTTTGAAATTAAATTAAATTTTACCAAAGTTATGGCATCTTCAATATTTTTGACGTTTTTAACCTTTAAACTTTGTGTCCCGATTTGCCCCACTTCTCGTTGACCTAGAGTGCTCATATTTTGGCCAGATGCTAGTTTTATATGTACAAACAACCGCTGAAATTTTCAGGCAGATTGGTGAGGTCGATGCGAGATGGGTATGCTTTGCTCGTGGATTCGCTCTTAAGTCCAAATTGAGACGAGATTTAAAAATCATTTCCTGAAAGTACTTGCAGTATTTTTTGTTTTTTTTTAGTAGGCACGAATTTTGTCATAACAAAAAGGAACAAAATTAAATTTCGACTTTCGACCTTTATGACAAAATTCACAAATTTTTCGGCCGCTGTTTATTACTAAATATATTTACGGCAAACTTAAACATCCCCCTCTTTCCGTTACTGATTGTCTTCTGAATCTGATAGTTTTTAAATTAAATTCTTCTGGAATGGCAACCATAACTTTTCTGTTCCTGCTACAGTTACCTTCCAGTGAAAAAAGAAAAAAAGAAAGGATTCGTTTGTTTCCCAGGTCCTCGTAGAACTGGAAAATTCCAGCCAGGCAAAAGCAACCTGCCCGGGGATCCCCGGGCACTTTTCCTTCTGCCGCTGCAATTCGTGTGCTACTTTCGGAGATCTCTTTTTTTTTCTGCAGGAAAACTTGCAGCGGTGGGCTAATGGCAACCGATTGGAAACTACTTTCCAGATAATCGAATCATCATTTATCACGCCACGCAAAACGGACGAAGGGGGGAGGATTGCAATCGCTCGAATACTATCGATATGTTGGCTGTGTGTGTGTGTGCTCTAATTTCGTTAATTTCTCCCGGGATTTGTTGCAGTTTGTTGCAGTCCTTGGAAATTGTTCCGGGAAGGGGGAAAGGATAGAAATATGGCACCAATGGATTGTTTGTTTCCTCGAGAAAGGATTGCGACTGGGAGTTACATAACTAAGTTCCAAGTGATTTCATCTTGTGAGTACATGAAAGTTATGTACGGTATAAAATCGTGATTAGATGCATTTTGTATTGTATTGATCAAAGCTTTCTTAGTATGTCTCGATCAATTTAGCATATATCAATACAAAATATCTTGATACCTATGTTTATATTTAAAGGAGTATAGAAAAGTATTCAGATGAGTACAATATTCTGGTTTTAGAAATTCGTTTCTCCTCATTTCCTGCTTTCAAAAGCCACAGTTTATCTACACCTTGAACGATAAACTTTCACCGGTAGCAGCTATTTGTTCTGGGTAAAAACGATTAGAAATGTATACAACTCAGTACATCCAACTGCACTCCTGGACCCTACCAACCCAGTCTACGAACCTGCTGAAAATCCCCCAAAACTTCAACATTTTGTGCCAATTCCGAGGCACGCGATCCCTTCTACGGAAGACCTTCTTCCCGAACCCCCCGGAAAACTATCATCCATTAAATGTATCCCCAAAATCTGTTTGTTATTCATTGCCAGCTTCACCACCACCGCCGCCATCAGCCCAAATCTGCAAGACTCCAAGAATTTTCCCCCGGATTCAGGTTCGACATAGTGCTCCACATTGAGAGCACGGGACGGAACGACCGAAAACCACAGAATCTACAGTGTGGCAAAAGCAGCTGACTCCTGCCGTTGCAGCTGCCCGGTTTTGCCACTAAATACCGATTCGTTGGGGTGGTGCTCTCTTGTCCAATTCACCGTGAGATGGGTTTTAGTAATTTGCTAATTTGCATTACGGACCCAATCCAAAAATTAATTTGATCAGCATTGAAAATTGCAAATTATGTTTTAGAAGTTTGGAGATCGGCCATTGTACCAAGAAAGCATTACTGCAACGGCATATCATGTACGAACCAGTTTTCCGGGTCGTTTTAGTAATTAAATAAACAAACGGAGTGGCGTCGAAATCTGTTGCAAAGACCCCAATTCTCTCCGCCAGAGTGTGCCAGTTGAGGCACCGCTGGATTTGGCGATGTTTAGAGATGTAGTTTAGAACTGTGGTTCAGTGACACAGATTCATTTGTCCTCTAAATTGAAATTGTTTGGACTACAATCAGCCTAATTGAACGGTTTGGAAGCTTGAACTGTTTTGAGAATTTAAACTTATTTTTTTAATCTTCTAATCTTTTCCAAGAAAATAATGATGACCAAAAAGAAACATGATTTCATCAAAACACTTTTGTGTCCTCTTGGCTATCAAAAACTCATCAATCATCGATGAGATGTGGGCAGCACTAAATTCGTTTTTCGCCGCAAACCCCGCCCACTCAATGATACTAACTTTGCCCACGCTGAAAGGAGCTTTCCGCCGAAAAAGAGCTTTCCCCCACCCCGCGCAAAAACCCACAAAAGAAGCATGATTAATTCGCAAAATATTCTCCAACGCAACATCAACAGCACTTCGCAAAAACTGGGAAGCAAACATCGCTAAACTTTCGTAATTCCTCCTCCGCCCCGCGCCGCAAGCAAAAAAAAAGATGAATCCTTGTAACTTTATGCTCGGTTTGGTCTAGAATGGAAAAGTTTTACAATAGAGAAACTGGCCAGCAGTAGTAACAACCTGCAGGAGGACTGTGCAATGGGAAAAACATTCGCGCACAAATCCGATTACTATTTTCACGGGTCGCAGGTTGGATGCAACCGTTTCCGTTCAGGTGTTGAGGTGGGCATTAGGGTGGCAATAAAAATATTCGACATCAGGGATACCTTGTGAACCGATTCTCTATATGGGTAATTCTCCGCCAACTCACACAGCAGTTGCCCCGACCCCTCTTCGATTTGCGTGAAACTTTGTCCTAAGGGGCAACTTTTGTCCCTGATCACGAATCCGAGGTCCGTTTTTTGATATCTTGTGACGGAGGGGCGGTACGACCCCTTTCCATTTTTGAACATGCGAAAAAAGAGGTGTTTTTCAATAATTTGCAGCCTGAAACGGTGATGAGATAGAAATTTGGTGTCAAAGGCACTTTTATGTAAAATTAGACGCCCGATTTGATGGCGTACTCAATATTCCGAAAAAACGTATTTTCATCGAAAAAAACACTAAAAAAGTATTAAAAGCTCTCCCATTTTCCGTTACTCGACTGTAAAAAATTTTGGAACATCTCATTTTATGGGAAATTTAATGTACTTTTCGAATCTACATTGACCCAGAAGGGTAATTTTTTCATTTAGAACAAAATTTTTAATTTTAAAATTTCGTGTTTTTTTTAACTATGCAGGGTTATTTTTTAGAGTGTAACAATTTTCTACAAAGTTGTAAAGCAGACAATTACAAAAATTTTGATATATAGACATAAGGGGTTTGCTTATAAACATCACGAGTTATCGCGATTTTACGAAGAAAAGTTTTGAAAAAGTTGGTCGTCATCGATCATGGCCGTTCATGGTCACCCGCGACAGACACGGAAGACGAAACAAAGAGAAACGCAAAAAGTAACTTTTTCAAAACTTTTTTTCGTAAAATCGCGATAACTCGTGATGTTTATAAGCAAACCCCTTTTGACTATATATCAAAATTTTTGTAATTGTCTGCTTTACAACTTTGTAGAAAATTGTTACACTCTAAAAAATAACCCTGCATAGTTAGAAAAAACACGAAATTTTAAAATGAAAAATTTTGTTCTAAATGAAAAAATTACCCTTCTGGGTCAATGTAGATTCGAAAAGTACATTAAATTTCCCATAAAATGAGATGTTCCAAAATTTTTTACAGTCGAGTAACGGAAAATGGGAGAGCTTTTAAAACTTTTTTAGTGTTTTTTCGATGAAAAATACGTTTTTTCGGTATTCTGAGTATGCCATCAAATCGGGCGTCTAATTTTACATAAAAGTCCCTTTGACACCAAATTTCTATCTCATCACCGTTTCAGGCTGCAAATTATTGAAAAACACCTCTTTTTTCGTATGTTCAAAAATGGAAGGGGTCGTACCGCCCCTCCGTCACGAGATATCAAAAAACGGACCTCGGATTCGTGATCAGGGACAAAAGTTACCCCTTAGGACAAAGTTTCAAGCAAATCGAAGAGGGGTCGGGGCAACTTTTCCCGATTTCGTGTGAGTTGGTAGAGAATTACCCATATGAAAAAAATAAGTAACTATGCCAATTTTGAGCCAAATCGGTTAAGGTTTAAGGGTCGCCTTAGGTCGACTTCAGTTGGTTGAAAAAAGTATTTTCATATAAAAACTGTTTCTTTAAATCGCTAATAACTCAGGGTCAGAGTTAACTCGGATCGTTTTGCAGTCTTCGACAAAGTTACAAAGTAACTGTCATAATCGAACTAAGGTCATAAAATTTCACAGAAGAATCTCACACTTTTAAATGACCTGACACATTTAACGCCACCTTTAGGTGGGATTTTTAAAATGTTTGCTTTTCCTTATACATTTTTACAATTTTTTCCATACAAACTTCAATTATCAATTGCAACTCTCAAATCTTAACCAATTTGGCTCAAAATTGGCACAGAACTTATTTTACCCTAAAGAATCGAGCCAGGGAGTATCTCTTACAAATATTTTCCAACATTTTAAATTTTGCTTGCCAGCCTAGGGTGTTGATTTTGAAGTTATAATTTTTTTTTTTATTTTTATAGAATTTGCAAAATATTGAAGTTCCAGCTGAAAAAAAAAATGTGACTGTATAATCAATTATAATGTGGTACTTCTAAATAATAGTAAGAAAACAACTTAAGAAAAGAGGATTTAATTTAATTGTGTACATTTCGAATTAATATTATGCAATCATAAAAAAAACCTAGCGTGACGTCACAGTCCCGCAAACCCCCCTCCCCCCTTCCTCACATCTTGTCACACCTACGATAACCCCCCCCCCCCTCCCCCCCTAAGAGCGTACGTACTTTATGGATGACGCCTTACTAATTCAGTCTGGCCGGAATCGAAATGAATCGAATGTCAGATACAGTCCAAATGTTTTGTATGAGACGTCAGATAATGGAATCATGAATATTCTTTTTTTTGTATTTCTTATTTTCCTGCATTTAACTTCAATCCGAGACCTGCGAGCCCATAAATTTTAAAAGTTGATTGACTCTTAAATTACCTAATGCATGTTCTCAATATTTCATCAAAGCCTTTTGGCCGCCATCTTGGGTCTAAAAACATTCAAATCCCTTAGGGGCTCGACAATCAAAAATAAGACAACGAAGAAAGTTTATTTTTTGCAATTCTGTCGTGAAACTTCTTACTTTTTCTGTCATTCTCGAACGACATCCTACTTTTCTCTACTGAAAATAACAGAATCGAATAGCAACACTTTTCAAAATAAATGCTGACAAGTTCTACTTTTCAGCACTGAAATGGGTGCTGAAACGTTGAACTTTTCAGCACTTGTTTCAAAAAGTAACACTTTTCAACATTTTTTTGAATCAAACGATTTATTGACAAAATATATGAAAATTTAACTTAAAATTTCACACAAAGGGTTTTTTTCGGAATTGCAAAAAATGTTGTATGGAACTCGTTGCAAAACTTGATTTTTTAGCACTCTTCGTATTTATCGTTTAAAATTTATTATATTATATGTTTTTATTTATCGACAAAAGCTTTAAATAAAATTTGTACCAGCCTTATCCAAAGATTTGATTATCTGAAGTGAAATTTCAAAACCATCAATCATTGGGATTAAGTTCTCTTTCCCAGCAGTTAAAGATTTGATTCTGCTGGTTTCTGGTTGTGAGTGCTGTGCTTGTGAGTTGCAAGTGCTTGAAAAGGAGTGGAAGGCTATATTTAAATTTTCCCTATCTTCAAATATTTGGTAAAAAGCTCCTCCGCGTGCTTCGACCTTTAAAACAAATTTTAAGCTGGGTCGGAAAAAGCTGCATCGAAAGCCAATTCTTCAAAAAGAACATACAATAATAAAATTATTTTTCCTTAAATTAAAATAAATATTTCACAACTTTTTACAGTTGAATAACGAAAAACAGCAACATTTTGCCTTCCTTACTGAAGAAAGGCTATAATCCTGATCCAAAAATGAACTTTTCACAGAAAGCTCGTAGACCCACCTTCATGTATACTTATCGACTCAGAATCGAAAACTGAACAAATGTCTGTCCGTTTGTGTGTATGTGTGCTACCAAAAATGTCACACAACTTTTCAACACTGGCTGAACAGATTTTGGTCAAACCAGTAGCTATCGACTTTGTTTAAGGTCCCATCGATCGAGTTTCAACAAAATTTAAGTTTCGATAAGTAGTTCAAAAGTTATGTACACAAATGTGTTATCGCATATATCCGGATGTTAGATAAATTACATTACAATTACAAGATATCGTACCAAATATCATCATAGGTAATTTAATTGTACGAAAGATTCTACAAGATCGAAGATCTGGAAACCCTGTCTCAAGTTATGACCATTTATGTGATATTTTTGTACTTTTCTGGATCTCACTTATCTGTACGAAAACGATGTCCATCATCCGGATCTATCATCCGACCTATCGTTGGAAAGGTAATCGAAAGATCGTCCGAACAAGGCCAAAAAATTGAAGATCTGGCAATCCTGTGTCAAGTTTTGACCACTTAAGTGATATTTATCTACATTGCTGAAACCAGATCTCACTTATCTGTACGAAAACTGAAAACATCCGACCTATCGTTGGAGAGGTTATTGAAAGACTTTGCAAACGAGTATAAAAGATCGAAGATCTGGCAACACTGTAAATACTTGTTAGACTTGTTTTCAGCGCAAATTGTTTCCAAATAGTTCATTTCGGTTTTATTGCAGAACAATCAAGATACAATAAGTTCAGTACATTACAGAGTTTTTGAGTTTATTTCAGCTGTGTGTTGCATTGCATTATAATCCATTTTGGAACAATTATTTCTTCGACTGAGGCACTAAGGGTAAGACAAATTAAAAAAAAAACTTACCAAAATTGCAAAGGAAAAGGGACTAGAGAATGCTAGATCACAGATTTTTGTACAATTTTACATAAAAATCCCGTTGATACCAAATTTCTTTTTCATCACAGTTTGGAGCGGCAATTTACTTAATCCATGTACTTTATCGATCCGTCATGTTTAAAATTGTAAATGCGTAAAATTTCCTTACATAAATGTGTCACAAAATAAATTTACAAAAAATATATATTGGAGTTTAATTTTATTTTTACGATAATTGTTATTGTGTTTCAAGAATTTAGTGATACTTTTTCCAAACTTAATTTGAAAATCGTGTTTGAAACCTTTACTGATTGTTAATTTTTTTACAGCGAATCTATTTTAAGTGTCAATATTTCATTACAGAGTAGCCAGATGTTAAAATCAGTCGAGTTTTAGTTGAAACTCAGAATTCTAAACCAAAGCTTCAGTGTTCATCGGATAAGTCTAAAATTGAAGTCTTTTTGAATAACAGTCCTTCATTTATTTTCTCAGTAAACTTCATTTCAACAGTTATGGAAGTACAGCCAGTAAAGTTTAAATATTCTTCTTGTATAATATAATCAATTGCACCAAAACGGAGCAGGTGTTTCAACCATGTAGGTGAATAAACTAAGTTTTCCCTAAAACTTCAAAAGATTTCAACCGAAAATTCATCAAAAACACCAAAATCCCATCGCACACGCTCGCTTGCAATTTTCCACGTGGGTTTTTTTTTTCTTGTCCTTTTCCAATTCGTGACCCTGACGCGCGCGCTTCTTTTCGCCCGAAAATAAATTGAATTCGCGGAAAATCCATTTCCCGTAAGCGCAGAGTGAACGCGCACGAGCTCACCCCCAATCCTTTTAGCCCAATTTTGAGCTTGCAAATGGCTTTTGGAAGGAGGCGATGTTGTTTGGTATCCTGCCGGCTGTGTGCAGCAGCAGCAGCAGCAGGAGAAAAAATAATTAAATTCATGCTTTTTACAACTGCCTGATGGTGGTGGTCGTTGCCATAGGATTTCGGAAAGGATTTCGGGTTCAGGAGCTCACCCGGTGTTTCTGCTGTTTATTTTTGGACCATCATAAGCGCGGAAAATAACCATTTTTTCGGGTGTCTAAGCTCGGGTCAGCAGTGTGGGTGAGATTTGTTAGGACTGTCGATGATTTTCTTAGAGAACTTCAAAAATGGTTTTCCACGTAATTTTAACGGCTTAATTCTAAAACAATTTAAGGTTAATTTAAATGCAACAAACTTTCAACCCACACTGTTCAGCCCACCATTTGGCAACTCGGTTAGCAGCACTCAACGTGCGCTGTTCTTTTTTATCACAACACCAGCATCAGCCACGGTCGGCTGGTACAAACCCAACCGCGTCGACAGGGCCCAGAAATGAAATGTGTGCTGTTTTTCTCATTTCCTGTAGAATGCATTTTCCGGTTGCTGCTGCTGGTTGCCTACATTTCCTCTTCGCCCCAACCTCCCCTTTTGCCAGTTATGAACATTTCGAGCTATATTGGACTCCTGGACAGGCCGTTGTTCTTTCGGAGGGAGCTGGATTGTTTAGCCGAGTACACGAATTCTGTCCGAAACAAGCAAAACCGGAATCAGATATCTGAGTTGAGCTCGGTGAGTGGATTCTTTTCCGGCGTTCAGTTCAATCGGAAGGCACACAAAACCCGGCGGAAAAGCCATTTCCCGGAAGGATAAACTCGAATGCAGTTGAGTTTTTTGTTATTTGCCCTGAACATGCGATTTGAGTTGCGGCAATATTGAAGAATTTTAGAATTTCATCGTTGAAAAAACGGTTATAAAATGAATATCTAAGGATCAAACTTACCAATCATCAGTAAGGCCGCCGTCAGGTGTGAGGTAGGTGAGCCGGCGAGTCCGGTTGCGCCGAGTGCCGCCCCGCCGAGGGCGCACGCCACACCGCCCAGGGCCACCACCGCGATCAGCGCCCGCAGTGGTGGCCCGGCGAACCAGTGGCCGCAGCAGCCCTTCCGTGACCGCTCCGATGGTGAGCTGGAAATGAAACGAAGAATTATTTGTTTGTTTCAATAGCTCAGATTAGAATGGGATGAGAATGTTTATTTAAAATTTAATTTTGTGTACAAGGTATACAAGCAAACAAATCCATTCCATGACACCTTCCTCGCCACTTGTCGTAAAATTCGCCGAAAAACACACCCCCAAACACTTATGATGACGTTTATTTTGGGGTCGTAAATTCACACATGTTGAAAGCTCGTGCTGAGGCGGCCGGCAGCCTTCGTGTCCTTCTGGTAAGTTACGACCCAACAAAAGCTTTCAGGGTTTGCCGAAAGGACGGACGCACTTGAAGGAGTACGCGAATTTTTAACACGAACGTTAAAATTTTATGCCACGAAAACATGCGCGATTCATCAAAAATCGCTCCGACACAACATGCCATTGACGGGGGATTTTATATTAATTTGCATCATGTGGTTTGAGGAACGTGCAAATAACGGAATGTTATTGTGATGTGTCGTGAAGCACAGAATACTCATTAGGGTGGCTCGACATGGTCGATTTTACAGAACAGGCATTTTCCGGTACCATTTGGCTAGAAATGGGTTGACACCCTGTAGATGTGCCACCCTGCCTTCCAACAATGTCAAAATTTCTTGAAATAAGTAGCTTAACAACTTTTCCTAAGATACCAACGCTTTAAAAGGTCACCAGTAGAAGTTAGGGCTTGGTTGACACCCTGTAGGTGTGTCACCCTGCATGTCAATAATTTTAAATGAAAGCCAAATTCATATCGAACAACTTTTCCTAAGACACCATTTTGCAAGGTTGCTTCCTTATTACGTTAAAAATTAAGATTTCGAAATATCTACCGAAGTACTGGCAGTGTTGGCAAGAAATATAATTTTCAGCACTTATTTTGAAATGCCCCTTTTAAAAACTATGTATCTTTTTCCAGAAGCAAGATAGGACCTTACTTTCTTCGGAAAAGTTTTAGAGGACATTCAGGACTATACTTCTACGGTGTTAGTTTTTAAATTGAGTGAAAAATTATGAAAATCAAAATGTAAAAAAGAGGGTTTTCTCATACAAATTTCCATACAAATTTGAATCGCTTTGCGGAAAACCGGGTCAAATCCAATTTATCCCAAATATTTGGGGGTTGTTTGGGGGCTCAAATAGTACCGGAAAATGCCTGTTCTGATTAAATCAGTCCACTTGTAAATTTTCCCATACAACTTCAAGCCACCCTAATACTCATATCACTAAGTTTATTTTCTGAGATTTTTTTTTTTGATGTCTTCAAACTATACATAATATTGCAAACTATGATAATCTAAGATCTATGCTTAAAATTATTGCCTATTAAAACACAAAATATCTTCGGATTCATTGGAACTCCACTGACAAAAATTCGTCTGTTGTGTGCTATCTTGTGACAACGACCATTTAGTACTTTTCGAGAAAATCGATTTTTAAAGTTTGATGGTAAATAATTTCAAAACTATGAATGATGGAGTCAAACTTTTTGAAACAATCGGTTCGAATACTATTGCTAAACAAAAGCTCCAAGTTTCAACTAATTTGGTTACACCAGTTAAAAGATACAGTAAATTATGTAATCAAAAATCTGAAAAGCACGTGTCACAAGTGTGTTTCGAAAGTAAAATTGTACTACGTGTCACAAGTGTGCACAGAATTCCCATACAAACTAAAATAGACATAAATCAATAGTTTAACCGACTTAATCAGTATATTTTCAAAAACAAAAGATTGCATTGCTTTTAGAAAGTGTGTATCAATATAAATTTGTGAAAAACAAGACACATTTTCTAACAACATGTATGACGTGTCACAAGTGTGCACGATCATTTTTATGATAAAATGGTCTATGTCACAAGTGAGTATTGCGATATCCGTGAAACGGAAGCGAGGTTTGTGAGGCAAAAACATTAAAAAATATAAAAATTGAAATAACAAGCCGTAGTCTCAAAATTTACTCGATAGAAGTGTTTTAAAATGCATTTTACACTAGTTCAGATGTTTTGCAATGTTTTTTAGCGAAATTTTGGCGAACACAATTTTTTTCCGGTACTGTACATCGAAAACTTTCAAAAATTCAAGAGATTTTTGAATTAACCCAAACATGCTTAAAATGATTCTAAACGCAAGAGAACGCATTTTCAATTGAGAGGAGTGACAAAAAGTTTAAAAAAAATTGTAACAGCATTTGGCTGGTACAAATTTAATTTAAAGTTTTTGTAGTAGTAAACTTATCATAAACATGGATTTTTTTTGTTAAAAATGTATCAGCAACCTTAGTGATGGTACATTTGACTTAAAAATAAAATTTGAACACATTAAATCTGATTTTTACAAGAATAACTATGACTATCAAAGTCACCCGAAATTCAAAATATGAATTTTCGATGCAACTATTTTTTTAACACTATTGAAAAAACTTTTTATTCAAAAATAGTGCATCCACCTTATATGGCGTACTCCAGTATATGTTTTAAAAATAATAATCTTAAGATAAACCTTACCAGTTAAAAAATATTCCAAAAATAAATGCAAATTCTATCAATGTCACCCCAGTTTACGGTACTAAAAAGTATTAACACGTGTAGGGTACTATTCTTAACAACTTGTAGAAGAATTTTGTGAAAATATTGTAAACGAAGCAAAATGTATATCGTCGAATGGGAAATCATGGAAATGATGGCAGTCGTCGCCTTAAAAAATGACATTGTCAAATAAAAAAAAATACATCACAGATATATGATAACTCGTGACACATGCAAGGTAACTCATCAGGGATACGAATTACTCTTAAGATCAAAGTTTTAGAAGAGTCTTAAGGGGATTCGAACATTTTTCCGAATTCGTGTTGAATGTCATTAGTTGCCATCAGAATTAGCTTAAATGAGAAATAGACACAACATTTTTTTTAAATGGTACACTCACAGGTTATATTTAAATCAACATTCAAATGTTATTGTCTGATTTTATTGCAAAATCTGAAAAAGCTTAGCATTTAAAAATTGTCTGCCAGTGTGGATCAATCGGACCGCGCACTGGACTCACAATCCAGAGGTCGCCGGTTCGAATCCCGAGGCAGACGCAAAAATCCTAAGTGTTAATATAGGTATTCGGTGCTCCTCCCCGTGCCATACCTTCACACTTAGGAGACCCGGGAGGCGGAGTCTTGTCGCAAAAAGAACGATACACGCCTGTGGATCCGTTGACGAAACCGCAAGGTTTAAGAGGGCCACATTATAAAGTGTTACGTCGATTCCGTTTTTTATTTAAAAATTGAAAGATGTCAGAAATACGGTAGATAAAGTTTCAAAACCAACTTCATAATAACAAAGCAAAAACTACTGACCAACTCAGCGAACATCTCACGATCCAATCTCTCAAAAGCGAGCACTTTCTCACGATTATTAGCTTCATTTTCCCAAAACCACTTAATATGTGCCGAGCATGCAGATGCAGAAGCAAGTTCGCTCATAACACACACTCACCCATATTCACGATCAGAGGTATGTATTTGCATTGAATCTCGAGCAGATCAATGATCATTAAGATACACGCACGTTTAGCGGACCAAAAAATCAATTCAAACCCAAACCACCACAGACTACGTGCTGATTGTGTTTGGCTTCACAGTGGGTTAATTTTTCTTAAATTTGAAAGAAATTTTGTTTGGGAAATTCACTTTTAGTAAATGATTGAATTACTTGAAGTCAAAATTATTTGAATAAAAATCTACAATGTTTAGCACAGTGTTGCCATCCTGTCCGTTATCCCTTGTATTGTGAGCAAAATGCTCAACTTCAGCTACGATCCCAAAAGCTGATGATTATCGAATGTGCATTATGCAAATGTGGGGAATCAATTTGTAACGAGCCAGATGATTATTAGGTGAAATTATTGCACAAGAAGCAGGTTCCAACTGCGGGATGGCATCAGATGTGCCGAACGCAACTCTCCGAGAGCATCATCGTTTGAAAGCAATTTAATCAATTTTCAACGCCCTCCCCCTACCGCTCTTGCGCATGTATTGTTAAGGGTGATAGTCATTTGAGGCTTTGTATGCGAGAGTTGGGGTGGGACAGGGAGAGCGGTTTTAATTGGTGCAAAATGATGGGAATTTCACACCCGCGGTCAATTGTGAGAGGAAAAAATGCTTTCAGCTGAAAAAGCCATTCATTACGGAAGGCTCGATTGATAATAATTGGACGAATCGATTGGCAATATGTACGACGAAACTGCAATACAGAGAATTGATGGGATTTTTTTTGTCAACGATTGATATTCGCGTGGGCTGCAGCTGTTGATTTTAGATTGATGTACCGTCATCTGGGGTGAATCGGGACTACAGTCTGAATAGGGACAGCAGTGTTTAAAGCACTTAAAGGTTTTAAATTTGAAAATGGATGTACACATTTTGTAGGTCTGAGTCTGTTCTATCCGAAACCAACCAGAAAAATCAAAATATTGTGCTCTAACATGGTTAAAATTGCTGTCCCAATTCGCCCCATGTGTCCCAATTCACCCCAGTTGACGGTAATCAAAGAATAATTGAAATCTGCATTAATTGCATTTTTGTGGCAAATTTTGGTTTCAGAACATAGGGTACTAAAGGGTTTTTGGTGAAAAATTCAATAAAATCACAATTCCAAGCGTGTTGTTGTCTACAAATCTTTTATTTGTCATATTCAGCATCATTTAAATTAATTTTGACTGATATTGAATTGTCCTTTTCACCAAAATAAGTGTTTTGAGTTCGACATCTGAAATCAGCCATGGCCACTAGCATTTTCACAACAAAACTGCGTGATATATGATTGAATGTATGATTGAATTAACTTTCCAATCATTTTTTGACTGATTATTTAACTTCAGCAAGTCAAAATAATGTAATTTTGAGGAATTTTACTAAAATAAAGCGAAGAACTGCTCATTTTCGAGCAAAAATTAGGGGGGTCCAATATAGGACAACGAAAATCCAAACGTTTCCAAAAGTGGACCCCTGTTAATTAAACCTGCAAAAATGAAGAAAACTGTGATTTCAAGCAAATGTTTCTCTCAAACAAACAATAAATGCTTGTTGTTATCAATCTAAACGCATATTTTTTCAATTATGAGTATAAATATAACTGTTTCATCTTAAAAATACCAAAAATGATAAAGCCATAAAACATTATAATTAATCAAAACTATAGTCAATTATACTTAACTGAAGCATCATAATTGCAATTTGAAATGATATTTTATAATAATAAATCAAGAACAAAACATTTTTTTAAATAAACATGCGTGGTTTTATCAGCAACTGTAAACAAATCTATTGTTTAGTTTCGGTCAACCATTTATGTAATTAATATGAAAAAATGTGCATCAAAATAACTTTTTTTTAATTATTTTTATGTTTGCAGTGGTTTTTGAAACGTTTTCTCTGATCTCTTTCGGAAATAAATGTGTTTGAATGTCTGTTAGTTTTTGTTGTTGTTTAAAGCCAAATTTGTTTATAAAACATATTTTTTTATTACGAAAACTGAGCAAAATCCATTTTTTATTCATTATATCTATCATTAGACCTACACCATGCATCAAAACATCAAATATCGGTTAATAACAGGCAAAAAAAACTTTTTTTTCAAATGGATATTTTTCTGCTCAAAAACAAATAAACTGATGAAACAAATAGTCAAAATTGTTCAAATGACTTCAGTTTTCATTGTTTTGTACAAAGGGTTATGAAAAAGTGCTTAAAATATTGAAAATTTGTGAAAAATGTGCTTCGGCTCTACTAGGGGGTCCACTAATGGTTAAAATACCCTATGAATTATTGAAATCGATTCAAACGTTTTGAGTTGTTTTTTTTTTTCATTAAGTATAAATTAAGACAAGGTTGCTAGATCTTCAAACTTGTAGACTTTTTTGTCTTTCGATTATTTTATTTATGAGAATTTATGAGATCTTTAAGGCTGAATGTTTTGCCTTAAAAATTCTCATAAATTAAGTAATCGAAAGATTCAAGTAAGTACATTCAATATCCAACATCTTACTTCAGCAATCCATAACAACAACCACAAAACAGTTGCACAACTCAGCCCAAGCAAACCCAACCCAACCACCGACCGCGTGGCATCGCGTCATGTTGATTTACTCGATTAACTCGTTCCCCGGAACAAGTCCGTCGATCCGGCCGGAACCGCAGAAACCGCTCACCGTGACAACTCTCCTGGCTGGCTGGGCTGGAAAACCACGGCAGCCGCCAGGTTGTCATCTTGCAGATTAGGAGCAACGTCGTCGACGTCGGAGATTCTGCTAGAGATTAAATTCCCTGCTGCGGTGAAAAGCTGGCCTAGGCAGTGCTCTTAGTAGATGTTGTCGGAGGAGGAGGAGATAATTAACCAGAAGCCATCAGTGTGATACTTGTAATGGATGACTGACTGGCTTCTTGGAAGAGGACTGGGTTAGAGGAGTACAGTAAGGGACAGTGATCTCATGAAATTTTGACCAGCTTTCAGCAGATTGAAACTCAAAGATAGTCAAAAGTCTTCCTGCTTCAAAACATTTTTACAACTCAAAAAATGAGCTTCTAAAAAATTGTCAGTCCCAAGATCAAAGTTGACAGTTGAAGTGACCAAACATTCCAGCAACACTGTCCTACACTTTGTTCTCGGCAGCCACCCTGCTGCCGTGTCTGTACAATTTGAAGCCGCCAGGCTCAATCAAACGGAAAATGTCAACACTATTATCGCTTCTGAGGCAACAGCCAGCCAGTCAGTGACTGCGTGCGGGGCCATTTTCTTCCAATGTCGATGCTAATTAATATTGATTACACTTTATCGGTCTTGTTTGTGGCGGCGTCGGCTGTAGATGAGGCAGTAAGCAGATGTTCTACTGGAAATGGCGATGAGGTGGCCATTGTTTCAGAGCGGAAAAGCTCTTGGGGCAGACTCATCTTCATGTTCGAGTGGAGCGGATTATGAAATATGAAGCCGAATGATTTATGTTTGGCGATGGAACGACGACAAAGACGACCATGTTGGGTGGGACGAGCGGTGAGATCTTGTTGTAAGAATGTCATTAATGTGTGTAGCAGAATGTTGAGTGGCTATCTTGGGAGACAGTTTTTCGGTGACAAAACCATTTGCAATAAATGATATTTTCTAATTTTCTCAATGTTCTTGATTTTTTCATCTTAACCTCGTTTAAATTACTCCAAATCTAAAAAAAACTGTAATAACTAAATAAAAATTATAAGGTAGTAATATTATAAGGTAGTAATAACTAAATAAAAATTAAAAAATACTCGATTTCCAGGAATTGTTATTTTCAAATAGTTGTTATTTAATTTGCTACATAAAATAGAAATATAAAAAAACAATTTGAGAAATTTTTATGACGCAAATAAAAATAAAGCCTGGGTTAAATAAAGCTCAGTCTCGAACTTCGGATAATCTAAACTTTGGATAATCGAGGCACCAGATAAACGAATCGGCACTGCAAAACCAATGACTCTTTTTTTATATTTCACCAAAATCCTTAAACTTTTTTGTGATCTTCAGTATGTTTCTGAATGCTTGTTCGTTTATTGCACAGTGGTCCAGATCGCAAAACTAAGAGAAAAATGGATTTTCCAAAAAATGTTGAAGTGTTGGAGCTTTTGTGTCTTCAGAAGAGTTGTAGCAAATTGAAAGAGGCAACTTTTGGTATGGTTGAAAATTAGGGTGGTTCACGATTAGGGAGATTTAGAAAAATAGCTTTTAAGGGATATTTTTGGTAATATTTTTGCTTTCTAGAAAGTTGTTGAGCTTACTTATCCAAGCAACTTTGTCGAAGACACCAACATTTTCTCTCGCAAACCACAAAATATCATATAAACCTAACATATTTTGACAACTTGGGTCAATTCTGAGAAATCGACGTAACACCTTATAATGTGGCCCTCTTAAACCTTGAGGTTTCGTCAACGGATCCACAGGCGTGTATTGTCGCAAAAAGAACGACAAGACTCCGTCAATTCTGAGGGCCGATTCGAATCCAGGGGGCAAAATTACATGGTAAACATATAGTTGGACAATTTTTGAATTTTGTTAGGGTGGTCCATACACCTTCCATACAGTTAAAAAAATATCCCTGAGATTTTTTCAGCGTTTGTAGTACTAGATCTTCCCTTTTGAATGCCATGGCTTGCGCTTTTTCGAGATATTTAAGTTTTAAATTTGCATTTTTTTACCTCAAAATTTCTGTAACTTAAGTCCAAATCTAGAGTTTTTTTTTCAATGACCTATAAGCTATTGTCTTTCATATGTTTATAGGTCCTTTAAAAAAAACTCTAGAAATTTACATGTCATAAAATAAAAATGTTTGTTTTTTGGAGCTCTAAAAGTGCTGCGAACATCACTTTTCTCTCGAACTTTACCCTGAATTGCTACGTTAAAAAACTGATTTTTGAAGGTTCGTTCAGATTCTTTCTATAAATTTGGTCGTAGAAGGCGTAGATTGCGAGATAAAATTTTGGTGTTTTCGACAAAGTTGCTTGGAACAACTTTCTAGAAGAAAAAAATATTCATAAAAGTTAGATTTTATAAATCACCCTAATCGTAAACCCCCCTAATTTTCAACCAAACCACTGGACCACTGTGAATTGTTTGAAAATATTCAGATTTTGTATTGAAAATGCAGGTATTTGATATGAAGAACATTTGAATAAATCTTGATTATGATCAAAAATTCTAATTTTATCATTTCCAATTTTTTTTTAGATTTTGGTTAATTATATATCTGAGGACTTGGACATGAATTCTTGTGTCTTGTATGTGTGAGTGTTTTTTCTGCTTACTTTTTTGCTTACTTTTTCGTAAAGTATTTATTTTTACCTTGATCATTTTCCAATTTGCATTACAAATTTTGAAATCAAATGATCTACTAAGTGAAGCCTCATTAACAACGAAATTTTGCGGTGAGTATGAGTCTGAGATTCTTGTGGAAAATATAAAGTTATTAAAATTTGGATATATAGGCAAACTAATAATTCAAAATTTATGAGAATTTTTTTAAAAAAGCCGGACAAAATATTTTATTTTTGTGTGGATATTTTTTTTAATTATTTATTTTTAAATTCAAAATTCAATTATTTTTGGAGCACTTTATGAGTAATTTTCGGAATTTCAAAAATTTAAATCTCTGATATTTTTTTTAAATCTGGTAGTTTGTTTTCGACTGGTATGCATTATATGATGATTTGATGAACCCCAAGCCTAAACGTCGGGCAAATCGTTCGAACTTTGTTTATTTTACTGAGAAAGCCAACAAATTATCTTTTTTTTTTTAATTTTTAAACATCTGCGTTTTAAATTTATGATTTTCTGAATTTTTGAATATGTGCATTCTGGAGATTTAGAATTTTAAAATTTTTGATTTGAAATTCATAATTTTTCAAATTCCCCTTTTAAATTTTCCGAAAATGTAAGGGTCAAATAATTTTTTTTTTTTCAAAAGAATAATACAATTTTGTGGCAAATAGAAGTGTTGTCAACTAAAAACAAACTGAAATCAATTCCGATGTAATGCATTAAAAAAGTTCAGGTTTTTTCTTTGAAGTTTTTCTTCGCAAAAAATGATTTTGTCATTACCTAGATAATTTTTAAAAATTTTGATACAACTTAACAGAGAAAACAACAAAGTGAAACGCAAAAAGTAACTTTTCAAAACTTTTTTTTAGTAATCGTAATCGCGATAGCTTGTGCTGATTACAAACAATCCCCTTTATGTTTATAAATTAAATTTTTTGCAATTATATACTTTACAACTCTGTAGAACTTTATTCACCCTGCAAAAAAACACGAAATTTTAAAGTGGAGATTTTCATCATTGCCATGATTTTTTGTTCAAGGATATAAATTTTGCGACGCTCACAAAATTCCTTCTACAAGTTGTTTCGAATAGTGCCTTATATGTGTTGATACTTTTTTGGTAACGATCATCCCATTCCCTGTAAAGTTATGGAAATCGCCATTATTCAACGTCAATGATTGTACCACAAAAAAAAAAAATGAGACACATTTGATTTAGACCAAAAATTCCTTCAGTGGCTTCAAGAAGGCCACAACTAACACATGCTGATTCATTTTGGTGCAGAAATTCGATAAATTGAATTCAATACAGAGAATATTAGAGTGATGATCAATTTTCTTCGAAAATGATCAACGCTTAAAATGATTTTTTTGTTTTAAATTAAAAAAATACCCATCTGGGTTAATGTAGATTTGAAAAGTATATTAAATTTCCCTTAAAATGACATGCTCCAAAAAATGTTACATTTGAGAAACGGAAAATGGCAAAGTTTATTTAAAAATGCGTTTTTTTTCGATGAAAAATACGTTTTTTTAGAACTTAGAGTACGTCATCAAATTGGGCGACCAATTTTACATAAAAGTTAGGAAAACTTCTCTCGATTTCAAATGAGTTGATAGAGAACTACCCATGGTTTATGCTGCAATCAAAATCTACGGTGAAATCAACTTAATTTGTCCTTTAACACCTCCGATAAAAAATACCACCCTCGCAAATCAATCAATTATTAACTTTATCGACACACATTGTACACATTGTAATCAAGGTGTGCAGTTAGCTTTACATTGTTGTAACCACATTTTTATCCTCCAACCACACTAATCGCAATGATTGAAATGTCACCTGATTGTGGTGCGCCACACCGGCTACCACGTGTCGACAGTTTGTTGCTAAAGTATTTTTACTGTCGACTTTTTTTCCGGTCGCTTATAATTGTAACAATTCATCATTCGTGTTTTTCAGTAGGTGAACCATGTTTCGTGCGCACCCAGCAGAAGGTTCGCCAAAATGTGTAACATATTGAAATATCGCTGTTTGCGTGACTTTTTCCAGCAAATGTTGTAGTGGGGTGGATGGTGTGGGTGGGAAGTCGAAACGAGGGTAGAATGTTATCACGCGACAAAAGGGAAAAGCACGTGTGCAAACACCCAAGCGCGCCTGTACGCGCAGTTGGGGTGACATTGTGCCCTCTGACATATGAACTAATTGCCGTTGATATGTTTGCTGTTAAATTGTTGCAGAGATTTTTATTGCTCTCACGGTATGCAGGAGATTCGCAAACACGCGCGCGACATGATGAAACGGCATTGAAGTGGATCGTTAAAGCAGAAATGTCAAATTGGATGGGGTGAAAAATGTACTGGACTTGTTTCTATAAGGGGAAAATATTTTAATTTGAGAATTTTTAAACACTTAGTTCTTCAAATAAACATCCCAGAGCACTCTCTTTTTGCAATTTTGAAGGCACTACTCTCCGTTCATAAAAGCACTGTCCCAACTTAAGGTCCAGCCCAGCTAAAGAGCTCTCACCGGGATCTCTCGGCAGTCTCGTCGCAATCATCCGAAAAGTGTAATAATCGTAAAATCTGGTAGCCAACGAAGGCTCAAAGGCGAAGCTTCATTGTCCCTTACACTTGCACTCCACACCGTCACACATACAGGTTCTACAGATGTGTACTTATAAGAACGGAAAACTGCCAGACAGGGTGGGCTTAGTTTCCCACTGGTTTTTCATAGGGATGGACAAAAATTTATGTAAGTTTATATGAACAAAAAAATACACAAGATAGAATACAACAAATTTAGTAAAACCTGGAACAATATAAAATTTTAAAATTTGATTTTGACAAGTTAAAATAATGCATCAATTCAAATCAACTCGATCGATCAAGAGGACTAATAAAATGGTTTTCTTTTTCAAAAAACATAAAAAAAACTGACCATCTTTACAAAATTCCAACGTACTAAACCTCGGACAACAACGCACACATCAGCACGAATGGGTCGACAAAGGTGGTTTTACGTACACGCCTGACCGCATACCAAGCGATGAGTAAGGACCCTAAGCCGTAAGCATACCACCGACCCAACTACCCACAACCTTGCAGTAATAACGGTGTACAAGGACGATGGAGATCCAACCCACCCTACATTCTGAGCCAAATGGAGTGTCGTTTATGACGAGGGATAATTTCCGATATTTTGTGGCTTTCGTGGCCGGAATTTGGGCCTATCTAGGTCGGACTGGGCTGGGCCCTCGGAATCTGGGACACATTCAACGGAACAATGCCGTCAAATCTTAATGTAGAATGTAGTATATACGAGGCTTAGGCCCGGCATCGTTGGCTCATTTTCACCACTTGAAAGCAGGACGACGTGTAATGGCTATTGGACTAATTTAATTTGAGAGCAACTGGGGACGTTTTTGAGGGCATTAGCAAAATTATAAATTCATTTCAGTTTAGTGTGGACCTGCTCGGGGAATCCTCCATTCGAGCAATAATTAAACTCATCTCAGTTTAACAGCCCAGACTAGTGCAATATTCGGAGACGCAATAAAATTCACGCAAAACGGCCTCATTAAGCATCTCCCTCCCAGCTAGTTAATTGCTTCATTCTACCACTTGAAAATAATTTCATCGCCGCATAACTGAAAACACCATAAATTACAACTGGTGCCATAATCCTGGTGGCCAGCCCCGACCAGAACCATCACAGTGGTCAAAACGTGATGATGCATCAATTGATTGGATTACCTTACATTTAATATTACTTCCCCCGCTACAATAACTCCTCTCGAGCGTCCCATGACCACACCAAAGCAAAATCGGGTTCGGTAGATTAAATGAACTGAACGAAAAATAAAGCAAATATCATATGAATGCGAGCAAAAATTTTATTTTCAATACTTTTTTGTTGTCGAAACACGCACAATCGGAATGATATTTTTTTTAAAGTTTATCAGAGCAAAGTCTTGAAAAAATTCAAATTTCAGTTTTATTACCTTTGCAAATATTTTTCAAAGTAAACGTCGCAATCTTCTTTAATATTTTCACAAAAAATCAGAAGGAAAAAAAAATAAAAAAAATAAATTTCAATGAAAATAGACGTGCAAACAACTTAAAACATTATAAAATGCATTTTAATCATCATTTTAGGAATATTTTGAAATTATGTGAAGAGCAGCGAACAAAGTTTTTTTATGTGCACACGTAAGTTTGCTCGTCAAAACTGTTTTTTTTTTTCAAAACGAATGATTGGCATCGGTACTTATAAAAAATGCACTTTGACTTAAGCCAAAGAACATGAACTTTGCAAAATATTTGCAACGGCCTAATCCAACGTAAATTAGAAAAGTCATGTGAAAAGGTTGATCAATTCATTACGAAATCAGTAAAATTTGAAATAAATTTGTGTTTTTCCTTCCAGCCAAATGTTTTTTAGATTTTATTTTAAATTTACAAAAAAAAGACACATGCAGTCCCAAGTAACATTTTTTTTTTCAGGAGTTCTACAAGAGCTCTCCAAGATAGCTACAGCATAGCAATTTGGACCGCGGTAGGATAAAACTCTCTTCAAGTACTCTTTCAAACTTCTGAAGAAGTTTTGAAGAGAATGTTATCCTACCGCGGTCCAAACTGCTATGCTGTAGCTATCTTGAAGAGCTCTTGTAGAACTCCTGAAAAAAAATGTTACTTGGGAGTGCAATTTTCGAAAACAGAAAAGCTATGCCAGAAATGCAAACAAGGTATTCGAAGGAATAAAACAATGTAAAAATAAAGATTGCTCGAGAGTACTGATATTATGAGAAAAAAAAAAAAATACTTATTATGATGTAAAATCAAATTTGCAAATAAACCTTTGTGGTTATATATTATACTAACATATTTAAGTAATTTAGTATGTTCCAAAGTATAAATACTCAAGAAAATTACAAAATATCATTTAATTTGAAAATGAAGCGAAATTTGTAATGCATTATCACTTTTATTGTAATGCATTATCACTTTTATTAATATTAAAATCGGAAAAACATCAAAATATTAAAAATATTGTTATATTTAAACGTTTTTTCGAAAATGTTAAATTTTTAATATTTTTTTATTTTGCATTTCCACTTTTATTAGAGTTTTTTGTAAAGTACTAACATTTTCACAATAGAGTACTTTCAAAAAATACTGTATTTTGTGATAATTTTAATATTTAATTCCAAAAATTCTTAAACTGTATAAATTGAAGATTTTTTCAAAAGAATTCGGTATTTTATGAAAATTTCCGTATTTCATTCCAAAACCTTCAAAACAGTGAAAATTCATATCTGGAGTTTTTTTTAAAAAAAAGGTCCAATAAACCAAATCTTCAGTTTTTGCTTTTTGGGTGTTTTTTATACCCCAAAAACACCCAAAAAGCAAAAACTGGATATTTGGTGTATTGGACCATTAAAAAAAAAAAAAAAAAACTCCACAGATAAAGTTCACTTCGTTGCATATGCATTGCAATATGTTGCAAATTATGAATTTTTGAGTATTTTCGAAAAAAACGGTAGTTTGTTTTTCTAGATTCATTATTCTTTGAAAATTAACAAATTATCAAAAAAAATATTGAAAGCTTTGAAAATTTAACATTTTTTGGTTTTATTTCAGCATCTATTTAAAAATGAGTTACTGCCCGTTATCGTCGATAATATAAACCCGATAGAAATATATACATAACGATAACGATAATTTTATCGTTAACAATCTTAGACAGTCAAGGAAAAAATCTTAAACTTTTACGTTTTCAACCGATCTGTGGTTTCAAAATTATTATTTTTTAAATAATTATTTGATTAAAAATACTAAAATATGCATTATGCAAATTATTCCAATAAAAATTTCTGTATTTTAAATTTTTGTTATCACCTAATTTATATGGAAAAATAATTAAGGGAGGAAAACTTGAAATAAAGTTTGTATTGACTGAAATATGTTTGAAGGTTAACATAATAGGAAAATTGCTATTTGTTTGATTTAAAAATATACAATAAAGAAAAGCACCTTTGCAAAAATATTTGTTTCAAAAAGCTTGGAAAATTCAACGATCAATTTATTTTTGGCATTTTTCGAACAAACCTCCTAAAATTTAAATTTCGCAAAAATAGAGTTTAAGTCAGTGTCACTTTGATTAAATTTTGAAAAAATAAAACTTTTGTGATATTTTGTGCTTTCTTCAGAAACATATTTATATCAAACCTCTCTTTTCAAAATGTCGTAAATAAGATTTTCAACAATAAAAATAATTTTAAAGTTGTTGTTATCATTTTTATGAAAAGAGCATCAAAATTCGTAAAAATTCACGAATACTGAAAATCTAACGAAAATTTTCTGAAATATCGTTAGAACAAATTAAAAAATTGATGACATAAAATATACATGTCGGGAATTTAACAATTCGAAGCCTCTGTACACTCTTGTACTTAGATTGTAGTTAGCAGAAGAGAGCACAGATGCATCGATTTTTTTCATTATTTTTTTCTCCATAAAATCTAATTCAGCTGGTACAAACACTTTGTGTCATCCTCCCCTCTCTTCAAAGCCCGAAAAATTAGGGGGCAAAACAATATTTTTTTATAACTTCAAAATTTCAATGAAAATTTAAGTGCAATCAGTTGAAATCAATTTAAAATGCATTCCCCTGCGTTTAGAATCATTTTTAGCAAATTTGAGTTAATTTAAAAATCTAAAGAATTTTTGAAAATTTTCGATGTTTAGTATCATAAAAAGTTTTTTTCTCCGTTTTTTTTTTGTTTTCGTCTAATCCTACATTTTTTGAAAACTAATGGTTACAAAACAACTGAACTGCATTTTAAAACACTTTTCCATGCAAATGTTGAAACTATGGCTTGTTATTTCAATATTTATATTTTTTTTACTATTTTAGATTGTTAAAACAATAGTATTACTTGAGGATCGGGGAAGTTTTTCTTTTCTTCGTTCAAAATTGTCGGCTCAATATTGAAACAAGACAATAAAAAATATGAAAATGTTTGCAAACAGATCTCGGTGCACAAGCTGTACCAAACTTCGGATGACGTGCTTCACTGATCTGGTTTTTGTCTGATTAAACATTAAACTTTTAACACAAGTAAATACATAAACTATATTTTTAAGCAGATTGTAAAAAAAAATTAAACATTATTTTACAACACTGATTCCCAACTATTTTCCATCCCGGCGGCATTCACAGCAGTTCGGCTCAAATTTTAATTAAAGACCTGCCCAGCCAGATTCAACGTGGCGCTGTGGTCAGGAGCCAGAGTTTACTCTATATTTTACCCAGGCAACGATTCGCGCGAAAAAGGGTAATAATTAATTCTATCAGCCATAAAACATGCGCACGCCCGCTGCATATTTCATTGTAAATTTGCACTTTTTTGTTGCATGCTCACGCACACATGTGTGCGGTGTGTTGGTGTGTGCGTGCAATTCAAACACAGACAGACAATCCTGATGAATTAAAGGCCTGTGTAATTAATTTCGCTTTCATGGCAGCATTAGCTGAGAAGAACACTTTCGACGCGGAGTACACCAAACATAGAACGCTTCGTTGATGTTGTTTCACTGGCAATTGCTTCCTGAAATTGGAGCAATTATTGGGGGGCCAGCCAATTGTTCGTTCAACGTGGCGGAACGGAATCCACTTCTCTCGTGATGATGAGCAATTAGAAATGTCCGGAATCGATGACGCCTAAAGTTTCAGGCGTCATTAGGTTTTGAACAGAGTGTGCTCAATCGAGGATTAAATGCTCAGCGAATAGCTTTAAGTGGTGCTGTTTAAGGCTTTGTTGATCTTATTTGAAAATTTACAACCTTATTTTAAGGCCAAAAAAAAAACAAAAATATTGGCTGAAGTTTTTGTACTGCAAATCGATTCTAAAATATCAACATCAACCGCTAAATAGCTAATAAAGTTCTGCACAAATAAAGTGACAAGCGTTTTAAATTAGCCCCTGTGCTGCAGGTGCTGCCTCCGGGCCCGGGGCCAATAATCCAATTAGTTGGGTCATGAATATTAATTGGGATGCGGCTGCTGCCTTGTGATTTAGCCTCATCAGCTTAGTCATTTAGTGGTTGGGCACATTCTAAAATGGGGTCGTCTTGATTTTTTTTTTCGTCAGACGCACAGAGAGTAAAATTTTGAATTCTCTTACGGAAGTTTGAGGAAACTTAATTTTCATAAATTTTCACAGTGACCCTGCGAACGACCTTTTAAAAAAAGGATCTCAACTCAAAATTGGTCCCCAGTTGACACTCCCCCGTAAAAGGATAATATTATTGATAAATTTGTGTCGATGCGGCCGATAAACTTTGGAAAAACCTTTTGCGACAACAAGCATTTAACTGGATTACGCGTTCTGCCCGAACGGATCCGGGCTTTGTTCGGAACCAAATTTACGATTATCCAACAAGATTCAGACTCTTTTCGACAAGAAGAAGGGGAAATGGAGGGAAATTTTCCTGGCGAGAGGCATTTTCCGGGCAAGGAAAATCAATTTATCAAAAACATAATACCCAAGTCCCGGGGAGTTTTGCGCACTTCCATCATCCTTGTAACATTCATAAATGTCACAACAGCAGGGGGTCGGCGATTTGTGGGTGGTGGTTGCTCAGCAGAAATTGCCGCACCCATCGACGCTCCGTTTAACGCTCCCCAACAAAGAACCGCACGAACCGTTGCTTACACGTGTGGGTGTCCCCTTTCCCACGTTTTCCGGTTGGATTCATCAAATGGAGCAAGGACGACCCCCGTCAGCTTAACGTCTTTGGCAGGGTATGCACCGTTTAGCTGCCAAAGTTTGGGCTAACCCTTGACAATGTTGGTCTGAAGAACTACTTAAACTACTTTAGGAAAATTACCTCAAACAAAAACACCAAAAAGCAAAATCTGTAACAAATGAAATCATGAAAAGACAAATCTAAATAAAATGGACAATAGAGGGTTAATCGCTGCTCTATAGGTGGAATGTAGAAATTATATTGGCAATGTTTTTCACTCCGACTATAAAAGGAAGGGGGAAAGTACATGACACGAGCAGAGCACGGCTGGAGTTGATGGGAGTTGTGGCACATGGATGAAATATTTATCAAAATCGTAAACAGAAGTAGTGGCACTTGGGAGATGCCGGCTGAAAGGAAATGATGCGAGTTGGAATGGCGGAGTTTTTGCGAACATCGGATATGAATTTACTTTCTTAGCTGGAGGAAAAAAGATTAAAACCAGAGAGTTTTACAGTTAAAATACAGAATTATAGGGAAAAAACACTTTCTGCAAGCAAACTCAGTGTCTTCTGTTGAATCTTCAAAAAATCAGACATCAATTTGAAGAAAAAAAAATCACCAGAAGCACTAGACCACATTAAATTTTCAAAAAGGTTACAAAATTTTTGACTTGTGTAAAATGAATTTGTTTATGTTTTGAAAAAAAGGTTCAAAAGCCAACAAGGCCGTTGCAAATATTTTTCAAAAGTTATGTTGAAATTTATATTTTTTGTTTCACTTGTAAAATCGATGATTTTTAAATAATTAATTTAATTAGTTTTCAATACAAACATAAATGCATCTGAATTTCAGTAAATTTTAAAGGAAAAATTAAAAACGGTTTACCGCAATCCCTAGAAACTAAACAAAAAAGAAAAATGTTAGAAAAAATTATTCAAAATTCAAAACAATCAGAAAAATTGAACAAGGTATTAAGTGCAAACAAGAAATCTAAATTTGAACAAAATTGGTTCAATGGACTATCTGTTCAAAGAAAACAGGTGTTCGGTGGATTCATAATTTAGGTGTGGAAATTGTAATTATGTATGATAAATTTTGAAGCGTTACTTTTAAATGAATAACAACCAAGATTTGATAAAAAATTTAGTAAACCAGTATACAGCAATTCCCCACGAAAACAGCATGGAAAAAAAAACAAAAATTTTCTGTGGGTTCCCTGGCCGAAATAATTAGACCCGTATTTTTTGTTTTGCCATTAGGGTGACCTACGCCGTGTTAGGGTGCCCTGAAAAATTGCCATTTTCGTCGATTTTCGCAAAAAAACACTTTTTTCGAAAAATCATACCTCCTCGCCATTTTAACCGATTTCAATTGTCTTATCAGCAAATTATAGGCGATAAGATGGCCTTTCAAAGAAAAATAGTAAGAAGTTTCAAAATTTAGCCTAACATATGAAAAGGACGTATGAAACTTTAAAATGCCGTTTCACTAAAACTACGATAACTTTAAAATTTCAGCGATGACTTATACATGTCTGGGTACCAAAAGTTGCGTCTTTCAATTACGCAAATTTCAGACCACCCTAGCACGGCGTAGGTCACCCTAATGGCCAAACAAAAAAAAAAAACGGCCAGGGAACCCCCAGAAAAATTTTGAGCCCGATCCGAGCACTTTTTTTCCATGCTGTTTTCGTTGGGAATTGCTGTATATATTTATGTAAAAATAAAATTCAAATAGTGGTATAAAAAAATAATCAAAATAGTAATTTATGCAACAAACTGCAAATAGAGGATTTTTAAAGCAAGAGTCGTACATTTATCCAACGAGGTTCATCGAGTTGGATAAATACGACAAGTGATGCTAAAAATCAAGTTTTGCAGCGAGTTCCATACACCGCTTTTGCAATTCTGAAAAACATTCTTTGAACAGATTATAGGACAAATGCCCATGCATTGAGTCAATGAACCATTAAAATCCAAAACATGTTGAAAAGTATAACTTTTCCAAACAAGTGCTAAAAAATTCAACATTTCAGCATCCATTCCAGTGCTGAAAAGTATAACTTTTCAGCATTTGTTTTCAAAAGGGTTAGGTACTTTTCAATGATCTTTTTAAAACTACTTGGGTAATTCTCCGCCAACTCACACAGCAGTTGCCCCGACCCCTCTTCGATTTGCGTGAAACTTTGTCCTAAGGGGTAACTTTTGTCCCTGATCACGAATCCGAGGTCCGTTTTTTGATATCTCGTGACGGAGGGGCGGTACGACCCATTCCATTTTTGAACATGCGAAAAAAGAGGTGGTTTTCAATAATTTGCAGCCTGAAACGGTGATGAGATAGAAATTTGGTGTCAAAGGGACTTTTATGTAAAATTAGACGTCTGGTTTGATGGCGTACTCAGAATTCCGAAAAAACGTATTTTTCATCGAAAAAAACACTAAATAGTTTTAAAAATTCTCCCATTTTCCGTTACTCGACTGTAAAAAATTTTGGAACATGTCATTTTATGGGAAATTTAATGTACTTTTCGACTCTACATTGACTCAGAAGGGTAATTTTTTCATTTAGAACAACATTTTCCATTTTAAAATTTCGTGTTTTTTCTAACATTGCAGGGTTATTTTTTAGAGTGTAACAATGTTCTACAAAGTTGTACAGCAGATAATTACAAAAAAAATTGATATATAGACATAAGGGGTTTGCTCATAAACACCACGAGTTATCGCGATTTTACGAAAACAAGTTTTGAAAATGTTGGTCGTCATCGATCATGGCCGTTCATGGTCACCCGCGACAGACACGGACGACGAAACAAAGAGAAACGCAAAAAGTAACTTTTTCAAAACTTTTTTTCGTAAAATCGCGATAACTCGTGATGTTTATGAGCAAACCCCTTATGTCCATACATCAAAATTTTTGTAATTGTCTGCTCTACAACTTTGTAGAACATTGTTTTACTCTAAAAAAATAACCCTGCAAAGTTAGAAAAAACAAGAAATTTTAAAATGAAAAATTTTGTTCTAAATGAAAAAATGACCCTTCTGGGTCAATGTAGATTCGAAAAGTACATTAAATTTCCCATAAAATGACATGTTCCAAAATTTTTTACAGTCGAGTAACGTAAAATGGGAGAATTTTTAAAACTTTTTTAGTGTTTTTTTTTCGATGAAAAATACGTTTTTTCGGAATTCTGAGTACGCCATCAAATTGGGCGTCTAGTTTTACATAAAAGTCCCTTTGACACCAAATTTCTATCTCAATTATTTATTGAAAAGCACCTCTTTTTTCGCATGTTCAAAAATGGAAGGGGTCGTACCGCCCCTCCGTCACGAGATATCAAAAAACGGACCTCGGATTCGTGATCAGGGACAAAAGTTACCCCTTAGGACAAAGTTTCACGCAAATCGAAGAGGGGTCGGGGCAACTTTTCCCGATTTCGTGTGAGTTGGTAGAGAATTACCCACTTGCATTATAAGAATATTTTTGCAATGATACATTTTTTTTAAGATTTTTGAAATTTGAAACACAAAATTCAAATAGCAAAACTTGAACTAGATTTTTAATAAATTTTCACATATTCATATGATGATTTAAGTTGATGAAATATTCAAATCACATTTTTCAAAAATTAGTCCTTGAAATTTTTTTAAATGGCATATCCAAAACAATTAGCAAAAGGTATTGAAAAAGTTTTTCATAAAATGTAGCTTTTAAACTTCGATTTTAAGAAAATCTTCACATATCGCATTCCTAAGCTTCCTGGATTTTTTATCCACTAAGCATAAGAGAACAAAGAGGCATCGTTATTTCATATCATTTGAAATGATTTTTTAGTTTTTTAGTTTCCCATCTATGTAATTATTTAAAAAAATGTATCTTTGTAATATTAAATTTAAGAATAGCAAAGGTAAAAGGTAAATCCATGATATTAAAAAAATAACTGTATACATTTGAAAATGGAAATCTAGACTCAATCTACAAATAACATTTATTTTGGCATTGAGACCCTTGCATATATTTATTTATTTTACAAGTTGTTTAGACTTAATCTATAAAGTACGTCACGCTAAAATCAGCCAAAATTTACCCCTCCTTTTTCACGCTTTTCCAATACTTATAACATGCAATGTCACACTTGCTAAGACCCTCCCCCCTCCACTCCCCCCTAGAGCGTGACATACTTTATGGATGACGCCTTAACTTAAGACGTAAATTACGAAAAATATCGAACATTTTGAAAATTACTTTCTTTTAAAAGGTCTAAAAATGTAATATTTTGGCAACCTGAAAAAATAAATATAAAAAAAGTTCTTTTGTGAAACGTAAAAACAATAATTTCAAGGTCAATTAGTCTGTACAATTTATTTTATGTTTTTGTTTCTAGGCTTTGATCAAGGTCGAAGGGGGGAGGAGGGCGATAGAAAAAAAAACATATTTCAATCCTAACCTTTAAAATTGATGCAAAAAGTATCACAAAAAGCTTTCAACATTATTGCAGTTATGCTAGTAGCGGAAGTTTGCAAAATATCAATTAATTAAAGGAAATTTATTTTCTTAGGTTATGTCCTTTACTAATCTGTGGTCCAAAAATTCAAAATTGGAAAAAAGTCTAAAACTGCACTATTGGATAAAAATACAAAAATAAACGTTATGTAATGTATTTTTAACAGCTTACAATAAATTTTACAAGTTTTTTTCAATAAAAATTGTAACTTTCAGCAAAATTTAATTTTTGCTCCCTAATTTTTCGGGTCATATTTGATGACACACATACTTCAAGTAATATTTGCACTGGCCAAATAATACAATTTTTTTTTCTGTTTGAGTATTAAGACACGGAATCCTGATTACAAGGACTATTGTATCGTGTTACCCATTTTTACTGTTATTAAGCATTTCCAGATCTATAACACAGTTCCTATTGAGAGGAAAAGTGCTGTTCCATCCAGATGCTGTAAACTCCATTCCTTGTGCCTTGTGCGCTATGTATCGCTAGAACCGCGGTGACAATTTTTTCGTGTCATTTTTCAAGCTCTTCCCAGCAGCTATTATTTGCCGCGCGGGGTCTTGTAAAGACAATTGTCTTTTTGAGGCGCTACTTTTGCGGTGTTCCCTTTGCTCTGATCTGGACAATGCGACTGGACTGCAGTGCAATACCGATCGGCTGGGCATTATTTACATGCGAAGACACGAGGAAAGTATTTTGGGAAGAGGCGCAAAGGAATATCCCAAGATTGATCACATGCTAGAAGAGCACGTGAAGCAACCGTTTTATACTCATACGGTTGCTGCTACCTCTGAACTTAAACTTAAGGCTGCCACCCTGAGAAGAACCCATGACTTTCCGCTTATGAGGCGAAACCCGTAACCATTCGGCCACAGGAGGTTGGCAAAAAAAAATAATACAATTGTTGCTTATTTTCACTCAGAAAACAATTGTTATTTTAATTGTATTTTAAATAACGATTTTCATCTGCATTTTAATTTATTTATTTTTTTATTTAGATATGTACAGTTTTATTCCAATATCCTCATGACATCGAATATCTCTTTCATCACCGATCTTCGTCAAAATATATCGAAAAACGGTTCCAGCTTTCTTGATCAAGGACCAACTTAACCACTTTGAAGAATCGCATTTTTTTAAAAGATTTATTTTTTTTTTCAATTCAATTGTGTTTTTATTTGAATTTAACAGTTCTGTTCCAGGATGTTACATATGCAATTCAGAGATTTGGAGAACCTTTCAACTGAGATCAATTCATAAGCCTTTGCAGGGAGGATACATATTTCTGCGTTTAGATTTTGCTAACTGGGTGTTCTTTTAGGGAAAATAAATTTTGAGAAAAAACCCTAGATCTAAGTTAAAAGATTTAATCAAACAAATGAAAGGCATGTTTAAACAAAACTGATTTTTTTTTGTTGAATTGTTACTGTTAAATAAGGCTGGTACAAATTTAATTTAAAGTTTTTGTCCCCCCCCCTTCAAAGTTGACCCGAAAAATCAGGGGGAAAAAATGTTTTTCAAAATTACAATGAATATGTAAGTGCAATTAGCTAAAATAATTTTAAAATGCATTCCCCTGCGTTTAGAATTATCCTTTTTTTGCCCACCCCCCCTCTCGACCCTTGACAGAGCCGAGGGACAAAAACTTTGGAAAATATTTGCATCGGCCTAAGAAGAATAAATTAATATTGCCTTTTATGTTCATGTCAGAATAATTCATTATACATTTTCTTATCGGTTATGTTTACTTTTTTCAAACTGTTCAACCTTCTTAGTTCAAATTAATATGCTGAAGATATCCTCAGCTAGTAGAAATATAGTTGTCTCCGGTAAACGGCAATCCATTGGAAAATATGCTCCCCTTATTCCATGCCAGACTCTTCAAAACCAACCAGAAAACCACCCTCAATCACCATCACAATTCCTGCAACAAATCAACGTCGGTCTCCTTCTGAGAGGGTGGGAGTTGGCTACATCCCTCCCTCAATATGCTGCCACAAGACGAGAAATTGATGTCATATATTCCATCCGGTTTTGTCTCTCACCGGGGGTTACACACACACATGTGGCACCCTTAAAATTCAATTAATTATACCGGCTTTTGCTCGGAATTATCTTCCACCCTCAATTCTTCATGACGAATTTCCCTTCCTTTGTGACGGTTTCACACAAATTTGCTACACAAATTTAGATCTGTCAAACTGAATTTTGGAAAACTGTACTCCTCGCCTCCGTTTCCAAGGAGGACAAAGTTTTGCAAATATATTGCTCAAACACAAACATAATTCCAGCAACAACAACTTGTCGCAATCAGCTTGTCGTGCCGGCAAAATTTTCCAGGTATGAGATGGCAACCCTTCTTCGTTTTCCTTTTTCCAGGTTGTCTTGGTAGCAGGAAATCCCCACCGGTGTGGAGCGATGGGAAATCACACGGGAAACGATGTTTTTCAATTTAGTTCCTTTTTCCGGTTTCCAAGAGCGTTGATGGCAAGAAAATCGAGGACCTGAATCCGGCGCAAAATTTCCCGGGCATTTTTCCTTTCATCTGCTCGAGGAGGATGAACAGACAAACAGGAAAATAAACTGAAGCTATCGTTCGTCTGCTCTTGGGTGACGATGGAGACGGAATCTTCTGGGTGCATCAAAAAGACTCAGTTTCTTTAAAATTTTGCTTAAACAGAAGTGTTGATTTTTTTTTACAATTTTGGATCTATTTATTTATAGTTTCATTTCAAATAAGTGTCAAAAGAGCACTTCAGGGGAAATTGAGCAAATAATCAATTCGATTTTTTCAATGCTCCTGAGTGTTCGAGAAAATTCCTGGCATCACTTGTCGCCGGAGTCTTCGAGACACGGCGTCCTCCATCGCTAAGAACTCAATATTCTAGGGTTGTTGTTTTCATTTTGCTAATAAGTAAACATCATTACCCGGAAAGACCTGGAATGGCACTACTTTTGCTTGTACTTTTTTTCATATCTCTCCTCCTATCGTCACTTTCTTCCTGTGAAGTTGAACAGGGGGAAAAATCTAAGGAAGTCCTCATCCACGCTGATGAGGGTGAACAACATAAACAAGGTACTAAGTATTTTGCAACACTGTGCGCTGGGCTTGCGACAAGTTCTGGGAATCGGTTTTTTTTCTTTGCTCATCTGCTGATGATTCTACTTTGCGAGAATGTTTCGCGATTTTTTATCACACGGGCAGACAGTAAGGTAGGAGAAGAGGTTTTGAACTTTTTTTGGTTGTGGTTTTTTTAATGGATATGGATATCAAAGTGGTCATTTGACAATTTGGCGGAACTGGCTTAAAACTGAATGCTGTTAGAGTGACAAAAGACTTACAACTTTCCTGAACACACCGATTCGATCAGAAAATTCGTTCTCAAGGTACAATTTTTTTAATATTTTAACAGTTTTCTTGTATAGACAGTTGCTAAAATTGTTTGGATACTGGATGATCAAACTAATGATGCAAAATGTCTGCTTTGGTCTTTTTCTATAAACCCACAAAACTTCATCTAAATTAAAAACCCCAAAAATCATAGTTATCCGAAGTCTCAGAGAATTGCTCATTTTAAATCGTTTATTTTGTATCTATACTTAAATGGTAAAACATTTAAAAAACACATTTAGGAACCCATTGAAACTTTTGCATTTTTTTAAATTTCGTATCTGCATTCATGTACAGTAAACCAGGGTGACATTGATAGGATTTAATTTATTTTTGGAACATTTTCCAACTGGTAAGTTTTTTCGCAATATTATTATTTTTAAAACTTGTACTATGGTAGGCCACACAAGGTCCATGCATCATTTTTTGAAAAAAAAAAAAAATTCAATGGAGTGATTCATATTGCATTTTCAACTGAATTCCAATTACGAATCAATAGTTTTTACTTTTCATAAGAAATTTGTTCTTTCGAAAATTCCTATAAATTTGGAGATTTTTTTTAAATTTTGTTTCTAAAACACATAATATTTATTATTTACAAGCTTATTTTACCTTCTCCTGTAGGAAAATGTCCATAAATTCGAAAATGCATTCGATTTTTCAATTTTAAATCATGTCCAATGTGAATATCATGACACTTTGAAAATATAAAAATAATGCTGTTAATCAACATTTTCCTAATTATTATTTATTAATTTTATAAATTTTTAAATTTGTTCGATTTTTCAAACAAAATAATCAATTTTGAAAATTATTGTTTAAGGATATGTTTAAAATGACCAAAAATGCCTTCTTTTAACCTATGAAATAATTTACTTAAATTGAATTTGACAGTGAGGCAAATTTTTCGAAAAAAGCAGGATTTACCAAACTATAGAAAATAAATTCTGATCAAAAAGAAGTTAACTTAACTTTTGCTTTTGTGCACCGTTTTTAGTTGTAACCACTACATTTTTCAAATTACGTGAATATTTTTATCTGTAAAATTCACGATCAAGCTTGACTAGCTCTGACTTTTTTCGAAGAGATTTCCCAAGCTTTAGTTTGGTCAACTTAAAACCCAAAACAAGTGCTGAATTGATACAAAAGAAGAGTAGAATTGTTACAACTACTCTAAAATAACTTACATAAAAAACCTTTTTTTTTTTCAAAATTTCTAATTTAATTTTGTATTTTATCCCTCTACTGCCCAAATTTTTTTTCGATTTTTTTTATTTTTCCCGTGTTCAGGAGGTCATTTTGAGTCATTTTAATTTGCATTTATCTTGTTTAGTTTATGTTTGTTTTTGGTACTACATATTTGGCCTACTCTACGACCTCCTATCATTACATTTTGCCTATCTAATTTTTTCATGTTTTTACAGTAACTTTTTCAATTTTTTGCATGTTTTTCACATTTTCTGCTATAAAATGGAACCATTATCATTTAAATTGTAAATAAATGCGTAGAGGCATAGTCTGGGGCACTAGAAAAATTACTGCATACTTCTTTTTACTTAAAATATAGGAAATGTTCGTAAAAAACACAGCCAAAGTTGACCCCTAAAAAAATTACATTTTTAAAAACATTGGCAAAGTCACATAAAACAAGTCAAACTTCAAACCCTAAAATTTTCCAAAATTTTAAAAATTCTTCTTTCCAATGCTTTTTGAAGATTAAAAATTGGTTGAAAAATGGATTTTTGGCGATTTTTTTAATCGAAGCCCGTCTAGAGGCGGGGTTGGGTTGTAGAGGGTTATAATTGATTTCGATTATTTTAAAGCAGAATTCTTTGGGTGTTTTTCAGAGTTCCGTACAAACATCAAATTAAATTTGCGCGACTTGTGAAACGATTTAAAATAGTAAAATTAGCGATTAAAATAACATGCATAACGTCATAACTCGAAATCTTTCAAAGCTCGTAAAATCCAGTAATAAACTTGAAATGTACAAATATCATCAAGATGTACTATAAACAATCGATTTTAATAGAATGCATGCAACATGAGTTACTTCTTACTTTTTTTTTTATTAGAATTTAAAAATTAAAATTACTTGTTGTGCTTCGAATTCCAGACACTGACAAAAGCGTATTTGAAATTTGGGCACGTTTGATCGAATTCCCTCAACATTCGTTTTAGTTCATGTATAGGGTTAGTGAATTTTCACTATTTCGCGGACAGCGTGGAATTCGTGAAATTTGATGATCTCGGTGAAATTTATCAATTTTCTCAAATCAATTCTTTGAAACAACAACATATTAAATATTTTACTATAGATACGTTTTAAGTTAATTTATTAGTTTTCAATTGAAAGCGTGATATGAACCATTTGAAAAAATGTTAGTAAAACATGCATTGACATAAAATTGTGGCAACATTCACTGAGAAGTGAATGCTGTGAATACTTAAGTCATGTTAACAGAGATCAATCAGAGTAAAAAACATATTCTCGGAATCATCAAGTTATCACACGATAACATCAATCATTTGATTCAAGATATTCTCACACCAAAAAGTTTTAATTTTGACAAATGTTGGCTTTCTCTTCCAAAACTTCTTAAAATTGACTGAACTATATTGTGATTAATATTTGAAAGATTGTACAGTTAATAATTTAATTGATATTTTTCTGAGTTCTGTTTAATTTTCACGACATTTGATTATTTTGGTGGATGGTTCCCATGGATGTTGAAAAATGCCACCTTTTTTGTTTTCTGCTCTGATTTTGAATAAAATTTTGAAGATTTCGTTATTGATTAAATTAGTTTTACCTATTAATTTATAATTTTGTTTTTGAAAAGTGAGATGTTGTTGTTGTTGTTAATTCATTTATTTCTGGCAGCTTTAACCTTCTTGGTCATTCGCTGCCCTATGAAAAGTGAGATGAAAATCATGAAAATATTTTTAGCTGAGCAAAATGTCGCAGAAAATTCAAATCTAGAGTTTTTTTAAAGGTCCCATAAGCTATTGTGTTTCATATGTCCTTGTAAAAAACATCTCTAGAAATTATCTCAATCATTTAAGCTGGACAAGATTGAAAAATTTTCCTTTGATATGCTTTGAAGTTCAATTAAATGTTAAAGATAACATAAATACAAATCAGCGAAACTGATTTAAAAAAAAGCTTTACAAATCGAATATTAAAAAATCAGTTTAATAAATGAAAATAAAAAATAACTTAACATGAAATCAAAATAACCCTTTTTTGAAAATTCAATTTTAGTGAAGATTTTTACAGTTAATTGAAGAATAATATAAAATGAGACAGAAAAAGTAATTTCTGTGATTTAAACATAAGTTTTTCAGAGCTATTTCTAAAAATTTCTCGTTCCGCGAAATTTCCGTTGAGCGTGAAAAATCACTAAGCCTATTCATGCACCAACAATCGATATTTTTATTTAAAAAAGTACTAGCATTAAAAGAATTCAGAACCATAAATTGATGATTTTTGCTTAGGACGCCTATAACAAGCTTCAGTGAAATGTTTCACATTTTAAGCACACCCGTTTTATTTTATTTATTTTATTGTTTTGGAATTGACTACAGTCTCCAAATCAGTTTGAAATGAAAGTTTCTGTGAAAATTAATCAAAAAACTCATTTTTGACAATTGTTATGCGAAATTATGTCAAAAGAATTGTTAACAAAAGATAAGTCCGGGAATTTGAAGCATGACATTAATCACAAGGTATGTTCAAATTTACGCCTGTTTTTCTTTTTGAAGAAAATAAGTATAACGTTTTTTTGGAAATTTTAGGTAATTTATAATCGTCCTATTTAAAACATGATCTTTCTTTTTTTAATGTGTCATTCGCTTTCTACAAAAAAAAACTTTTCTAAGATTGAATTTTCCAACTGTATTTTCCTTTTAATTATGATTCTGTTTTTCAATAAATCAAATCGGCCCAAAATTGAATCATTACCCTAAATAAAGAAAAACGAAAAAATAAACATCATCTCGGTGGCACCGCAAATCCTACATTTTATCATCCTTCGCAAGGATGTCGCTGCCACCGAACTGGGGCAAACTCCATAAAACTTGGACTTTGCTACAATCGCTACGTCTCGCGAACGTGTGAGCAGATAAAATCATCCAAGTTTATCGTGTGTGAGTTTTGGCAAAAGTTTTCGCCGTTTTGACATAAATTGAGATACGATGCAAATAGTTGGTATTTTGTTGGAATTTCTTGGACATTATTGAAATTTTGTTAAGTAACTAAAACCTTGTCAACAGTTTCAAAAGCTCCATGACCCCCGCTCAAACCTTTTGACGTTTCCGCCCTCTTCCGGTGCGACGGCTTCACCGTCGTGCAACCTTCACTGCGTCAACCTGTCAGCTCCTCTTCAAACACAATCCACGAAAGCTTACCTGAAATCAAACAAAGAGAGAGAGAAAAATGTCTAAATTAGTTACACACTCTTGCGCTACTAATTGTGCCGGTTAGTTCATTACACAGAAAAAAAAAGTTGAATTTTGGAATGTTGAAAATTTGGTAGGTTGAATATTACCTCTTTATTTGTGTAATATTACATAAAAAATGTGTAAAAATGTGAACCTGATGAATATTCATCAAAAACTGATGAAAATTCATCATTTTCTGGGGTAAAATTTATCATTTATTTTGCCACAAAATCTGTCACCATTTCCTGATGAATATTACCATCATTTTTTTTTCTGTGTAGTACATAAACCTTCCCCCTAACTTTGACGACTTTGGCTCTTCGGTGGGTTGCGACCCAGGAATCAACCACCGCTAACCAACCATGAATAAATCGCGTTAAACACACTGTTGAACTTCCGAAAGCTTCGTGTGTTTTCAAAGCGCAAAAAAAATGAAGTAATTAAAGGCTTGCCATCCACTGCGGCTCGAGCTCCACCAGCAGTTTGGCGGTGGTGGCGTGCCAAGAATGAATGACCTTAGCCATCATTATGGAATATTAAATATGAGTCAGGTGATTTTTTTGTGTTCGTTCGTTTAACGATGGTTCCATGGCATAGTTCACTGCCGGTTTGAGAATGGAACGATGATGGTGGTGGTGGAACCGGTTGAAAATCAATATTTACACGATTCACACGGTTGGGTTTGTTTTTTTTTGTGAGCAGCTGACTTTTAACAGTTTTTACATAAGCGGATGGGTAATTGTTCCATTATAAATATTTATGGCATACAGATAAAAAAAAACAACACAAATCAGGTTGAAAACCATCCAATAAATTTATAAAGAAATGTTGATTAATGTTGAAGAAATACTTGATTGATCCATTCAAACATATTTTTCCAGTATCTGAGTAAATCTTATTTTTGCTTAATAGAGATTTAAAGTCAGTGAAGTCAGCACTTTTTAAGTCACTATTTGAGAGTCTTCTACAGACTAAAAACATAGACCTCCATCACCTTTTCAAGCTTAAACACAAATCTTCAAACGCAATCAACATGTCATACACGCCACACGGCTGACATTGCCGCTAATTTCGAAGGCCCCCCGTCCATAATGTTTTCGCCGACCATAATTAGCAATCGTCAACATTAGCATACGATCGTGCTACCGTTTTAGTACCATCCTCCACATACCCAATCAGTTTGCGGAGTCCGGCTCGATTGTTTTGGCTTTGACCGTGAAAATCGTCGTAAATCTACAACACACACTCGTATGTTGCATGCAAGTACACGGACACCCGGCGCAAGCACACTTTTTATGGACGTCGCACGATATCTCCGGGGTCGTCCCAAAATGGACACTTTGTAAGGCAAACAATAACACATCAGCTGGTAGATGTCGACACCATAAACTGCAGCAAGCCAACTGATTGACGATTACTTGCTCGGTGAAGGTCAAGCCTGTGCGACTGACGACTTGCTTGTTACATGGAGTTGTACTTGATGCGCGTCCTCCTCCTCAGCATAGCTAGTTAGTTAGGTCGTGTGCGTCTTTGAACTTGAACACATGTGCGGTCGCACAGCATGGCATTAACGCAAGTCTCGGGAGAATAAACGACAAGATTTGTTCAATTCGACTTTACCAGTAATTTTAAACTATGCAGTGTTTAAAAATGCATTGTAAGTGCTTGAAAGCTTGTTCAACTCTCAACATGCATTTCCCTAACACGGACGTGAACTTCAAGTAAATAGATTGTAAAACTCTATAATCATGACCATCGGCCGCTTCGCCCGGCTGTTCGCAGCAGATTTTGCATTGACGCACCTGATGAAGAATTGTAGCACCAAGTTAGATAAGCTACCAGATTTCAAATAGGTCATTACCAAGCCATTCATGCAAATGGACGTTTGCAAAGGTAGCACTTTTGTGCCTTGAATACCCTTCAGAAAAAATCCGTACATTGCTTTTTTGTCTGGGACTCAAGTTTTGTGTCGAACATAATTTTACCCCTGGAAAATCTCAAACAACTCATCAGACAATATGTTTGTGTCCCAATAGAGGATTTGAGAAAAACCTTTCAATAAATCAGATCATCGTTCTTGGATGTTTTCAGATGAAGACGCGGTATCGGCGCCTCCGACAGTAAGTTGTACTGTTAATGTTGGTTCCGTTCCACAATTTCTTGACATCGGCTCCCAAATTGCATTACATGGCAAGTTTGTAAATAGAACCGGTCAAATAGAGTTTTAGAGAGAAAGTGCGTGTTTTTTCAATCAGTCCCAGAACGTGGTTTACAGTCCCGCAAAATCCCAGAAACTCGACCTAGTTGCGGACAAGCAGCCGCAACAAACAGCAATACAAGCCTGAATCAGATCTGCCAATCTTTAGCTTGTATTCCTCTAATCTCGTCCTACGCAAAATTAAGAATTCGCTGTGCATTGGAAAACTTTCATGCCATGAGACAGTTGATCATTCTGGATGTTTAAAGTTAACGTCTGTGTTTGGGAAGTGCAATTTTTACTACTTTGTTAGAACTTATGCCTTCTCGGTCTAAAATCTGCGCACCCCAATTCCCATTTTCCCATTCTCCGTTTCCTTCTCTCATCCAGAATGGTTCGTGCAAGGTTCGTGTCCCTACTGAAATGTAAAGCTTTTTAACTGTTTTGAACTGGGATTTGTGTCTCGGCTAGTTTTTTTTTTCTTTTAAGATTTAAGGTCGTAGAAGGTGTCCTTCACTTTTGGGGCAATGGAAATGAAAAAATAATCACGATATGTACAATTCTTCTACAAACAACACATAGAAACTCATTTTTTGATTGATATACTTTGACTCCAGATTTGAATGTTTTTTTTTTCTAAAACAAACATGGCCGCCAAATGGCCGATCTGGATTGATGCCTTCCAGAGCCTTAAGGAACTAACCAAAGTTGTAAATCGATAAAATTATCGTCGTTAATATTATCGTCTAACGATAACGAAAACGATAATGGTTATCGTTATCGTCGGGACGATAACGATAATCTATCTTTATCGTTATCGTTATTTCGATAATTCTATCAGCGATAGCCTTATCGCCGATAATGGACGATAACTCATTATTTAACGTGAAAACTTCCATCATTGTCATGATTTTTCGTTCAAAGATATAAATTTTGCGTCGCTTTCAATATTTTGACAAAATTCCTTCAACAAGTTGTTTAGAATAGTGCCCTACATATGCTGATTCCTTTTGGTAACGATTATCCCATTCCTAGTAAAGTTATGGAAATCGTCATTAATCAATGATTGCTAACTAGGACGTTAATGACTGTGCCACAAAATTATATAAATTTGAAGCACATTTGATTTAAATCACAAATTCCTTCAATGGCTTCAAGAAGGCAATAACCGCCACATGCTGATTCCTTTTGGTGCTGAAATTCTTAAATTTGAATTTATTACAGAATATTTTATAGTGATGATCAATTTTCTTCGGAAATGACCAACCAAACGGCTTCTTTCAAAAATCTTAACTTAATTAACCAAATCGTGTTTATTTTTCAATGCTTTTACTGAGAATATTTTTTTGAAAATGTAGTAAGTTTCAAAGTATAAGTACTCAACATTGTTCACAAAATACCGTATTTTTTTCGAAAATACTCAAATTTTCAAAATTTGCAATATGGGTATCAAACGAAGCAAAATTTTGTATGCTTTTTCACTTCATTAGAGTTTTATTTGAAAAATACTAAAATTTTCACAAAATACCGTATACTTTCGAAAATAATCAATTTTTCAAAATTTGCAATATGAGTATCGAAGCGAAAATTGCATGCTTTAAACATACATTCAAATTATGTAAATGCTTTCTATAAAATTTTGCTTCGTTTCACACCCATACATATTAAAAATTATAGAAATTTATGTATAAAAATACAATATTTTGTGTTAAAATGCATTCATAGTTTTGCTTCTTTTGCAACTTTTGATAATTTGAGTTATTCGAAAAAATCCTGTATTTTGTGAAATTTTCATAATTCAAAAAAAACTCGAATGATGTGAAAATGCAAAACAGATTCGCTTCGTTTGATGCCCATATTTAAAATTTTGAAAATTTGAGTATTTTGAAAAATATACGGTATTTTGAGAAAATTTTAGTATTTACAAAAAACCCTAATGAAGTTAAAAGAAAACATAAAAAATTTCGCTATGTTAGAAACTCACATTGCAAATTTAAAAAAAAATAGTCTTTTCGAAAAAAGCGGAATTTTTTTAAAAAATATTTTTTTTTAAATCCCAATGTAGCGAAAAAAAACATACAAAATTCTGGTTGTTTGATACCCATATTGTAAATTTTGAAAATTATAGTATTGTCGAAAAAAAATACGGTATTTTGAAAATTAAACTATTCTTATAAAAAAAAAACTCTAATGAAGCATACAACATTTCGTTTGATTCCCATATTGCAAATTATTAAAATTTTAGTACCTTCGAAAAAATACGGAGTTTTGTGAACAATTTTGAGCATTTATACTTTGAAACTTACTAAATTTTCAAAAATATGTTCTTAGGGAAAGCATTAAAAATTTGACATGATTTCGTTATCGTCCTGACGATAACGATAGAATTATCGTTATCGTTATCGAGCCTTGATATTTTTATCGTTAACAACCTTGGAACCATTGTTTGAGCTGCTGGACATCAATAGTGAGGTTATAATACAAAAAATCATTAAATGTCAGTTCACAGAGAACTACAGATCGCAGCAGCCCCAAGATTCACAAGTCATCCCCCGTGATGGAGTGACTTATCTTCCAAGCTTCTCCTTGGACTAAGGTTGTCCCCGTCGCCAAAGGAGGGCGCGCGAATTTGTTCAGTCAACGTGGAGGTTGATTGAAATTCCTTACCGGACAACAACACGGCCAGCTCAGAGCTTGTTCACGACAACTCAACTCGTTGCATCACTCCTCGAGTGCCGCATTCAACTCACGTTTTCCATTAAGACATTTAAATCAAGCCATACGCGCGAGCAAGAGATTAATAAAAGTAATAAAAATTAATAAATTACACATTGTGTTGCGCTTCCTTCCAGTGGTCGTCAATGCCAGCCTCGGTCACGGTCACGACAGATGCAAGCACGAAAGATAAAGAAATATTGTAATTGATGTCACCGTAAGCCGTGAAGACCTTCCGTAACCTTGAGCGCTTAATCCGGCGTCAACACGCGCGACCGAGACTAATGTGGATCGTTATCCTCGTCCGAGTCACGGATGTCCACCGGAAGGGTGCGCCGTCACACCTCTCGGTGTGACGACAATGACACGGTGACTGATGACCCGATGACCTACCCCGCGGAACGGAACTGTCCTGCTTTGTTTGGTTCCGTAACCCATTCGATGAAATGACCCAACAAGAGGACACGTGCATCGGCTAAACCCATCCAACGACAAAGGGGACTCCAAATCGATTAACGTGTGAACACATTCCGCATTCCGCAGGCGAGGTTTGCACCTCGACCCCCTCATTGATATGCTAATTCGAAGCGGAATTGTCGCGGTGACGGTGTTTATCTTCGTTCTCATCAATCAACAACGACGGCGCTGTTGTGCAACGACTATTAGGGTGTTGATTTCTAGTTCCGATCGGACCAGGTTCAATACAAGGAGGAGGGTCTGTTTAGAGAACGGTTGAGGCGATTAATGAGCGAATTATCCGAGCAAGTGTGGGAAATGTTGGAAGGTCAGCAGGGAGTGATGGGATGTCCCAAGCAACACACTTTGTCAGATAAACGTATTTCCTAACTGGTTGTATAACCGAACGGCCTCGTTACCACAACTTGTTCTACAACTCCTGTGCATTGGAAAAAGCGCACTTTTTTCTGTTGTATAACTTGCCAGAATAAGATGCAAGTTATCAGAGTAAGTTGAACAAATGTATCAGACAACACTGTGCTAGCTAACAAGAGATTCAACGAAAAAAAGGGGGCGTGGTTAACGGCGGTGCTGTCAAATCAAAGCGCACTCTGAAAAGGAAAGATAGATTGAAAACAGTTGTCTAACCGTTACCCAACTTACATGTAAACAAACAGTTCTTATCAGAATTTCAATCAACGACGAAGCCAATATGAATAGTATCTCTGACTATTTTGGTACGCTTGTTTCTGCCCGATTTATTTAGAAAAAAATTGAAATTGTATGAAAAAAAAATAAAATAATATTTTCGCGCTCTCTAACTGTGATTCTTGTGAAACCCTCTTCATGGCGAACTTTTAGATTTTCATTTTTTTATGAACTTCGTCTTTCCCAAGATTCGATCCGATGACTTCGACGACTTGTTGTTATCTCCACGGCAGGTCCAGGCGCGCTTCCACATCTCTCCACGAGGCTTCATAGTAAACAAGCTGGCCTAAACGTCAATAAGAAGGCTGCTGTCAGCTTTGTTATACTGCAGTGAGCTATACAACTTAACTCCAGAAAAGGCTGTCATTGGAAATAAAGTTATATAAGTTTGTTTCAAGTCAGTTTTTATAACTCCATTATGTAACTTTGTTATAACAAACCGTTTCAACTGTCATTTCGATTACCGTACCACGGAGTAACATTGAAAATTGGTGTGATTTTAATTTGTTGTTTTCTCTATCATGAATTCCGTAAGCTGATATTTTTTGTAGCTTTTACCGGCGATATTTTTATAAATAATCGGTCAACAATCAAAATTATTGCAATCTTCGATAAATAAACATTATTGAAACTCTAAATACCTCACGTACAAATTTACACCACCTAACAACACGCAATGTCAAGTTGAATATGTTTGTTGAATATCAGTTATATAACCTATTCTCCGATAACATTTGTGTAACAAAGCGAGAAAACCTAAGATTATTTATAGAATGGTTGGCCACGCCCATTTTTCAGAAGATGCCGTCACATGACAATGTTAGATAAGCAGTGAAACAAACAGTGCAATATTATTCTTATTCAACAAACTGTTTTCGACGAAAACAATGCAGATGAGGGAACAGCATCATGGCATATCAGGATTTTGACGTTTAATTACAGCTCATAAAAAGCGTTTTCGACTGAAATCAAGTGATAAATACCTCAAACGGAAGTGAGCAAGCAAGTTTCTATCAAAGGTGTTCCAAAATTAGTTGTTTAAACAGTGTAAATCAGCAAATTGGATGGAACCCTCCAAATAGGTGAGAATTTTTCCTATGTTGTGTTTTGTTGGAAAAGAGTGAAGTTGACTGTGTTTTAACACTTTTGTGGCACAAAACACGATAGTTACATAAGTCAGTTATACAAGCAGTGAAACAAACTGTTATTTAAGTTATGTTCAGATTTTTTCTCGTATGTTTATCAAAAACAATTGTCTAACTATTATTCAACAGCCGACAAGTTATGAGTGCTACTTGGGGTTCTAGGACCTAGGTCATCCAGAGTTTTGTGATGAATATTTTTCAGGGCAAAAGGTGATAGAATGCATTATGTGAGTGAATAAATTAAAAGCCAGGAACACTTTCTGCGGGTTGGCATCTGAAGGAATGTTTCAGTTGATTAGGTGAGAAATTTTTTGAGGGAAAGTTGTTAAAAGTTGAACCTCTCATTATTGTTTGGACGATGTTAAATTAAACTTAAATTTAATAAGTTAATTTTAGGTAAATTAAATTGAATTTGGTTAAATTAAGAAAAATCAGTTGAATTTAACCCTCTACCGCCCAAATTTTTTTTTTCGAAAATATTTATTTTTCCCGTGTTCAGGAGGTCATTTTGAGCAACTTTTGTTCTACGAAAAACTTGACTTCTCTTGTTTTATGTTTTTCTTGTTTCATTTTTAGTATTTTAATTTGAATTTATCTTGTTTAGTTTATATTTGTTTTTGGTAGTATTTGGCCTAATCTACCACCTAATATAATTACATTTTGCCTATCTAATTTTTTAAAGTTTTTACAGTCACTTTTTTTAATTTTTTGCATGTTTTTCACATTTTCTAATAAAGAATGGCACCATCATCATTTAAATTGCAAAAAAATGCGTAGAGGCATAGTCTGGGACACTACAAAAATTACTGCATACTTCTTTTGACTGAAAATATAGGAAATGTTAGTAAAAAACATAGCCAAAGTTGACCCCTAAAAAATTACATTTTTAAAAACATGGCAATGTCACATAAAACAAGTTAAACTTCCAACCCTGATATTTTCTAAAATTTTAAAAGTTCTTCTTCCCAAAAATCGGTTGGAAAATTGATTTTTGGCGATTTTAAAGATCGAAGCCCGTCTAAAGGCGGGGTTAGGTTGTAGAGGGTTAATTAAATTCAGTCATAACATTTGGTGGAATTAAGTTAAAATTTGATTAATTTATTACAATTTAGAACAAAGATAATAAAATTTAATTAAATTTAATCTTTCTGGTTTTGGCGAGCAGTCTTGTCGAAAAAGAAAAACAGATTTTCTCTACTTCACCGACGTTTCGGCCTTTATTTTGAGGCCTTCTTCAGGGGGTTTACTAAAAATGTCAAGCTTTTACAATTTGTGTGTGTTTGGTTGTGTTTGTGTACTTACTAGTTGTCTGTTTCTTGTCAAAAATGTTTTAGTCCTATTGTTAAACTGTCCTTTACGTTTGCTGCACATCATTGTTTAAAGAATTAATTTAATATTGTTTTGTAAACTATTGTGAAATACTAACATGTTTGTCCAAATAAATTGTTGTAAAACAACATTCAACTGCTGGGTCACTTTGTACTGTACAACGTTTAATTGCTAACTGTCAGGTGGATTGGTTCAGTTGTGATTGTGTTGTGTGTTTTTGTGGTTTTGTTTTGGTTTTGTGTTTGTGTAGGACATGTAGTATTCCAGCGTATGTGCTGTTCAGGCCATCGGTGTCGGTCCTCTTGTTGACTGTGTCAGCTGTGTTGTGGATCCAGATCATCTCCAAGAGAGGGAGAGACAAGACTGCTCGCCAAAACCAGAAAGATTAAAAAATAATCAGTCGTTGCGAACCCGGATAATTAAATTTATTTAAATTTAGTAAAATAATGTTCATTTCTATTCGATTTAGTTGAATTTGACTAAATTTAGTTTAATTAAATTAAATTATTTTAAGTTAAATAAAAAAATAAGAAAAATATAGTAAAATAAAAAAGCATGGAAAACATTAAGTAAAATTAAGTGGAATTAAGTTAAATTCAGTTAAAATATGTTAAATTAAGTAAAATCAAGTTTCACTAAGCTAAGTTAAGTAAACATGAGTTCAATTAAATTAAATTAGATAAATTGAGCATAGTTCAATTGGGTAATTTTTAAGTTAAATTTAGTAGATTAAGGTTTAATTTAAGTGTATTTATTTGAATTTTGTTAAAATTAAAATTCAATTTAATTTAATTCGGTAAAAGTTAATTTTAATTTTTAAACTTACAATAAGTATAATTGAGTTAAATTAATTTGAACTAAGTTAAATTTTGTATGAAAGTTGAATTAAGTTAAAATAATTTAAATTAAACTAAGTTTAATTATTTTAATTTTTGTTAAAATAAGTTATTTTATGTTAAATTAAATTAAATTTAGTTAAATTAAGTTGAATTTAAATAAATTACATTGAATCAAGTTGAATTAAGTTTAGTGCATTAAAATAAAATTCAGTTAAATCAAATTTCGTTAATTAAGTTCAATCATGTTAAATCAACTTCAATTAAATTAAGTTATGTTAAATTAGATTAAATTAAGTTGAATTAATTGAAATCAAGTTGAATTACGTTCAATTTAGTTAAATTAGGATGAATTAATTTAAATTAAGTTAAATTTAGTAACATTCTGTGAAATTCAGTTCAATTTGTTTAATTAAGTTAAAACCAGTAGGATTTAGATAAATTTATATAAATTTAATAAAACTGATACAATTTCGTTAAATTTTATTTCACAAAAGTTTGTTATTTTTTTATATTTAGTTAAATTTTGTTAAATTTAATTAAATTTATTTAATTTAATTAAATTTAGTTAAAGTCAGTTAAGGAGTTACATACATGTATATCGGCAAAAAAGTGAGAGATTAGTATGAGCACACACTTCACCTTGTTTTAAATCCTTTTTTCAGTGCATTAAAATATACATTTTCATCTACTAAAAAACAAATTTGAAGATATTTGGTTACATCATTGCTCAGATATAGCAATTTCAAGTTAGCATTTACAAAAAAACGGGTGCCACGATATCTCAACACTGTCTTGACCAAATCGACTCAAAATTTTGGTGAAGACTCTTTTAACCGATTCCGTGTGCATGACGAATCGAGCTTCGTTTAAAAAGTTTATTTTTGAAAAAGATAAAAATAAAAAATTGTGTTTTTCAAGGTTTTTAGTTTATTAATTTTTTAAAAAGCTTATTTTAAAAATTGGGCTTTGTCATGCACACGGGATACATCTTGAGAGTCTTCACCTCAAATTTCAGCCAATTTGGTCCATCCCATCTCGAGATATCGTGGCACCCGTAAATCAACTCGGGGTTTAGAGAAAAACGCCAACAAAGTTTGACAGCCCACTTTGCGCATGGCAAAATTTTGAGCTTAAATCGCCTCTTACTCAGTTTATTCATGAAATATCTTCATGAAACTTTCAGGAGTGATTAATAATCCTCTTTTGAGTGGATTTAACAAATTTTCTGTAAAATGAAATTTGCTGATTTTACATGTATGTAACCCCTTAAATGAAGTTATTTATTGTTTAATTTAATTAAATTTGGCTAAACTGAGTTGAGCTAATTTTAATTAAGTTAAATTAGCCTAAGTTTTGTATATATTTATTGATTTGCAGAAAAATAAAAAATATATCAAAATTAGATAAAAAACCTTTTTTTACCGTTTTACAGAAAAATTCTAAGGTAGTTTTTCACCTAGCTTGAAAACGCATAAGGTTAAGTAGTATCGTTAAATTACATTTGAATTGACTTGGGGCTTTAGAAACCTATTTATAAAAAAAATATGCAACGCAATTCGACACCTCACTGCTCGATAAGACTAACCAAAATACCTTCCAACTAGCGTAAAAACTAGCTAAACCAGTCAAGAGGCTGGGAAACAGGTTTCAACTAAACCAGCCAAGAGGCTGGGTAACAGGTTTCAACTCCGATGGCATTAATGGAACATTTTGGAAATTATTCCAAAAAAAGGGGTTGAAACAGTCGAAAAATTGCTTGAACTAACTAGAAAACTCGCAACACCATAAAAATTAGCTAAATTGGCTCACAGACAAACTGAATACAGTCAGTTTTAAAAACTGTTTAAAATCCAGGAATTTTTTTAGGAATTCTAACTAAAAAAAAAATCGTGGTTGAAAAAATAACTAGTTTTTTTTTATTTTTAACTAAATTTTAGTAAGATTCACGATAAACCTAAGGATTTTGTCCTTAGATCCTACTCTCATAGCTTCAGTGACAATAGAAGGCTACTCTATTAGTAATATGGCATGTCCTGGGTCATCCAAGGACTACCGGAAGTGAGTCTATCGCCGTAACAATGCTAGGTGAGACTAAAACGTGTCTTGTCATGGAGTTCGTGTTAGTAAGCTATGACCAATTCATGAAGTTGGACTTGGTAAGTTATGACGAATTCTCGGAGTTCATCTTGGTAAGTGATGAAAAAATCAAATTACATGGTAAGTGACGCCCAACAATTCAGTTCATCTCAGTAAATGATGGCAACTTTATGAAATTCACCTCGATAACTTATGACCAATTCAGGAAGTTCATCTATGCGAGTGAGCTATAAACCTAGGTACAGTCACAATGTTCTACTTCATAAGCAATTCCATCAACAAGTCTTGATGGATGCAAGTTGAGCAAAATGGTCGTATACGTAAAATTTTCGATTTTCGTATTTCCCCCAAGCCAAAAACCTTCATCATTTTTCTACCTCTTTCATCCAACATTGACAAAATGGCGTAAAAAATCACCCCGAAAACTTTGCCACCATCAAGCTCCTCGCGCGCACTTCTGGAGCTAGCGAAAATCCGATTTCCGAGATGGATTAGACCAGTGACGGGCAGATGGGTCGTCTTCGGGGAACGCGTCGAGCAAGTTCATGGCGACCATCAGTCACGGTGCTCCTAGACGTTGAAGGGGCGCAAAAGTTCTCCCTGCAGGGATAAACTTTCGGCAAGGTCAGTATTCCGATCACGTGCGTGTCCTTTCAGCTTGTTTGAGTTTCCGGACAGTTCAGCTTGATGTTGAAGCAAATTAGTTTAGTTTGGGGCATAAAAGCTTTAAGAAATTCACGAAACAAACTCCTCTTTAGAAAGATCCCACTATGTTAAAACGTTCCATGGGTTTTATTGTAAGCTAATACACTATTGCGCGGTTGTGCATTGTGTAAAAGTTTTCCTCTGTCTCGGAACAATGTGGTAATGCGGTGCCTTCGCAAAGCACCTTATGAAATATGCAAATGGAAAAGTCTGGCAGCCAGGAAGTCTATGGATATAAAAAGCGATAGACATAGAGACTAAGTGGAATTCTTGGCCAGAGTTTTCCTTTTCTATTTTTTATTCGTGGGAAATCATTCGTTTCTGTTGAACCCACCATCTTTTGAATCCTCATCCAAGAATCTTTTGGTTTTGGTTTTGGTTTTGGTTTTGGTTTGGGTTGGTTTTGGTTTTGGTTTTGGTTTTGGTTTTGGTTTTGGTTTTGGTTTTGGTTTTGGTTTTGGTTTTGGTTTTGGTTTTGGTTTTGGTTTTGGTTTTGGTTTTGGTTTTGGTTTTGGTTTTGGTTTTGGTTTTGGTTTTGGTTTTGGTTTTGGTTTTGGTTTTGGTTTTGGTTTTGGTTTTGGTTTTGGTTTTGGTTTTGGTTTTGGTTTTGGTTTTGGTTTTGGTTTTGGTTTTGGTTTTGGTTTTGGTTTTGGTTTTGGTTTTGGTTTTGGTTTTGGTTTTGGTTTTGGGTTTGGTTTTGGTTTTGGTTTTGGTTTTGGTTTTGGTTTTGGTTTTGGTTTTGGTTTTGGTTTTGGTTTTGGTTTTGGTTTTGGTTTTGGTTTTGGTTTTGGTTTGGTTTTGGTTTTGGTTTTGGTTTTGGTTTTGGTTTTGGTTTTGGTTTTGGTTTTGGTTTTGGTTTTGGTTTTGGTTTTGGTTTTGGTTTTGGTTTTGGTTTTGGTTTTGGTTTTGGTTTTGGTTTTGGTTTTGGTTTTGGTTTTGGTTTTGGTTTTGGTTTTGGTTTTGGTTTTGGTTTTGGTTTTGGTTTTGGTTTTGGTTTTGGTTTTGGTTTTGGTTTTGGTTTTGGTTTTGGTTTTGGTTTTGGTTTTGGTTTTGGTTTTGGTTTTGGTTTTGGTTTTGGTTTTGGTTTTGGTTTTGGTTTTGGTTTTGGTTTTGGTTTTGGTTTTGGTTTTGGTTTTGGTTTTGGTTTTGGTTTTGGTTTTGGTTTTGGTTTTGGTTTTGGTTTTGGTTTTGGTTTTGGTTTTGGTTTTGGTTTTGGTTTTGGTTTTGGTTTTGGTTTTGGTTTTGGTTTTGGTTTTGGTTTTGGTTTTGGTTTTGGTTTTGGTTTTGGTTTTGGTTTTGGTTTTGGTTTTGGTTTTGGTTTTGGTTTTGGTTTTGGTTTTGGTTTTGGTTTTGGTTTTGGTTTTGGTTTTGGTTTTGGTTTTGGTTTTGGTTTTGGTTTTGGTTTTGGTTTTGGTTTTGGTTTTGGTTTTGGTTTTGGTTTTGGTTTTGGTTTTGGTTTTGGTTTTGGTTTTGGTTTTGGTTTTGGTTTTGGTTTTGGTTTTGGTTTTGGTTTTGGTTTTGGTTTTGGTTTTGGTTTTGGTTTTGGTTTTGGTTTTGTTTTTGGTTTTGTTTTTGTTTTTGTTTTTGTTTTTGTTTTTGTTTTTGTTTTTGTTTTTGTTTTTGTTTTTGTTTTTGTTTTTGTTTTTGTTTTTGTTTTTGTTTTGGTTTTGTTTTTGTTTTTGTTTTTGTTTTTGTTTTTGTTTTTGTTTTTGTTTTTGTTTTTGTTTTTGTTTTTGTTTTTGTTTTTGTTTTTGTTTTTGTTTTTGTTTTTGTTTTTGTTTTTGTTTTTGTTTTTGTTTTTGTTTTTGTTTTTGTTTTTGTTTTAGTTTTTGTTTTTGTTTTTATTTTTGTTATTGTTTTTGTTAATATTTTTTGAAGTTTACGTCCCTCGTCTCAGACCAAAGTCGAGCAGCGTGGGCAAAAAGCTTAAAAATTTAATTTACGAGCCATAGATTCAACATCTGAATGAGTGTTTTATTTTTTATTTAAATTTAAATTTAATTTGGAATTTCATAAATATTGTAATGTCGTATGAAAAAAAAAAAATTTTGCCCCCTGATTTTTAGGACAAATTTTGAAGGGGGGGAGGGGGGGAATATTTGCAACGGCATTTTTGATTTTGATTTTCGGATAATGTAAATCGCAATCAAACTATCCTACAGAATACAGCAAGCTTTTTTAATTGATTTGAGTAAGAAGCAATCAATCACTGAGCTGAATAAATAATTTTTTTTTGAACTTTTATTTTACTACAAACATGATAAACTTGTTTTTTGGAGACCATTTTGATAAGAGGAACCAAATATGCCTGAAATAATATTTGAAGGTAATTCAAAGTTTCCCAAGAAAAAAAAAATGGTGATGAATTGTTCATGTTATTGTTAATTATTTTTTGCTCCAGTTTTTTTAATTTGGTTATTTTTGGAAGTATGTTGATAAGTAATATAACCTACATTAATAATTAACTTTTTTCAATTGATTCATAAATGTTTTCATGTTCAATGAAAATATCGTTCAAAAATCGTATAAATCGATTAAACGAGCAGTCAACAACCCTGATGAATATTTCATCATTTCGCAACAAGAAGTTCACATCATCCCTGCCCCAAAATTCAATCAACTTCAAATCAACCACACCACGCGCGTGCCAAGCTTACACGTTGGATAACAACTCCCCAAGATTCATCCTTCTCCCTTTCCAGAGCGCGTTTTTCAAAACAAAGCAGAGTACACAACTTTTGCGGGGGCCAAACCAACGAACGAACCGGTCTATAACGAGATTGAGCCATTTTCTCTCGTATATAAATAAGCTAAAATGATACGAATTTAAATTGCTAATGTGGCGAAGGCATCTTCCCTCTTCGAAAAACCGAGGAAAATATTTCCCAAACGTGTCAAAAACGAACCTTCCTCGAGGTCTCGGTCTCGGCGTGTCGGCGGATGAAAACAAGAGTCGAGCGAGGCCTTTTTCCCAGAACCAGACCTCCGAACGCTGGGGGAAGAAAAACCTTGAAGAAAACGTAATCAAATCAAGTTTAACCAGCTTTCACTTGTTTGCCACCCACACCCCTCCCTCATCCACCCACTCAGCAGCAGCAGCTTCCTTCCTCAAATTCAGTGATGATCGTTTGCATCCCGCAAGTCGAGCCTCCCGAACAACTCCATAACTCTCAGGGACCGGTTTTCTTCGACGAGGGGGTTTCAAGGAGGAAAAGTTCATCCCCATTTCCACACCTGCCAACATTCCCCCGCCTCCCCTTATTGACGAATGCCCTGATGGTTTTGTGTGGGGTTGGTGAAAGTGCTCCGAAGGTCTGGAACGTTCCGGTAACTTCTTCCCGGGGGCCCCCAGGATGGCTGGCTGGCTGACTGACTAGCAAGCAGATGCAAATTTATTCATACAATGTATCGTTTGAAGCGTAGTCGAGCGGAGCAGCATGGCCGAGGCGCAACACGCGCGGGCCGCATCTTAATAGTTGTTGGGTGGTGAGGAAGGGTGGTTGGTTGGGACGTCCAAAATGTGTAAATTTCATTATTATAAATCCGTGATTTCTGAATTCCAAAATCCACAAAATGTTATCGCAAAAAATAATTGGATGATATTCTCAATTTAAGTAGGGGAACTATACCCTTTTTCAGCCTATTTCTATTATTAGCCTATCAGCACTTTTATCATGAACTAAAAAAGCAAAAAAAAACAAGTTTTAGACGAGTTTTGAACACGCTGTATCTTTTTATAGGAACAAGTTAGCACCATACTCTCTTGGGGTAAGTTGTAGAGCACATTCCAGAGCAACCGAATATGAATCCGGTTTTAATATAGCGTTAAACGTGGATTTTTGAAATATCAAAATAAAAAAAAGGTTTTCCCCATACAAATTTATATGGAAAATTGAATCGCTTTGCGCAATGTGAGGACTGAACCAATCGTTCCCAAACTTTGGGGAGTTGTTTAGGACCCTATAAGGAACCAAAAAGTTGCTGTGCTAGCTAAATTTGGACAACTTTACTTTTTTCCATACAACCATATTACACCCTAAGGTAGCATATATATGTAAATTTTATAAGCATATATTTTTAACCATGTTGGGAAATTTCTAAAATATGTTTTTTGACCTTTTCTTGATTTTGAAACATTGAACAATGTTTTTTTTTGTCAGAAGGGTCCGAAATTTTCTCAATGTTTTGTTGTTTTTTTTTACATTGAAAAAACCTGACGAATGGACTCAGAAAATCTTTTTTTTTCACTTTAGCAAGGCTGTATTTAAGCAATTAATTTTCCTTTTTGAGAGCCGAAATACAAAATTATTCGTTCTCAGCAATTAAAATAAATGATTTTTACAATTCCGTCATAAAACTACTTAGGCCGTTGCAAATATTTTTCAAAGTTTATGTCGCCCCCCCCCTTCAAAATTGGTCTGAAAAATCAGGGGGCAAAAAAATATTTTTCAAAAAAACTTCAAAATTTTCATGAAAATAGAAGTCGAATCAACTGAAAACATTCTAAAATGCATTTTTCTGCATTGATAGTAATATTTAGCATGTTTGGGCTTGTTAGAAAATGTTTTAAATTTTTATAAAATTCCAATATACAGCACCGCAAAAAAATTATTTTTCGCAATAAATAAAATTTTCGTCAATACTGGATATTTTGGAAATAAATGATGGCAAAACAACTGGACAGGTGTATAATGCATTTTTAAACACTTTTTTCATTAACATATTGAAACCATTGCTCGTAATTTCAATTTGTATACTTTTTTATTTTTTTGCCCCCCCCCCCCTCGACTTTGGTCAGAGTCGAGGGACATAAACTTCAAAAAATATTTGCAACGGCCTTACTTTGCTTGCCATGCTCGAACGACGAAACGGCCTATTTTTCTTTACCAAAAAAAAGCAGAATGGAAAATTAATAAATTTCAAAAGTTCTACTTTTCAGCACTGACATGGGTGCTAAAAAATCAACATTTCAACACTGTTATAGACATGTGCTAATTTTATTATCGAAAAGTAACATTTTTCAATATTTTTTTGATTAAAACGGTGAATTTACTTGACACCGTTTCATTCATAAAGTGATTTTCAGAATTGCGAAAAATGTTGCAAAACTTGACTTTTTCATCTTCTTTTGAACCTTGTTGCAGAAACTACTATTTCAAAAAAGATAAAAGATGGGTACTATTAAAAAAAAACATATTTACCATAAATTAGACATAACGTGACTATAACTTAAAAATATTTGATTTTAAGAAAAAAAAAATTGTATTTTCGATTGCAACTTCAATTTTCCGATACCAATGAAGTAAAGAATCAAAACCATTAAAAACATAGCTCGTTGGCAACATTTCTATTAGTATTTCTATGGCTCAAAAATACGTACAATAACTCAAAAGTTTGGGAGGTTTGTCCCCTAAAACATATGAAAAAATTCAGGAATTTTAAATGGTTATTTTGAAAAACTGTAATTTTGTAAATCGTCAAATAAAAAATCCATTTTCCAATTTTTCATCTTCTAAGAGTCAGTCACTATAAAAAATCAGCAAAAAAATTTGAGGTTAACCCTCTACATCCCAACCCTGCCTCTAGACGGACTTTGACCCAAAAAAAAACAATTTTTTAACCAATTTTTGATCTTAAAAAACATCGGAAAGAAGAACTCTTAAATTTTGGAAAAAAAAATTAGGGTGAAAAGTTTGACTTGTTTTTTGTGACTTGGCCAATGTTTTTAAAAATGTAATTTTTTTGGAGTCAACTTTGGCTATGATTTGTTTTACTAATATTTCCTTTGTTTTAAGTCAAAAGAAGTATGCAGTAATTTTTGTAGTGTCCCAGACCATGCCTTAACGTATTTTTTACGATTTAAATGATAATGGTTCCATCCTGTGTCAAAAATGTGAAAAACAAGCAAAAAATGAAAAAGTGACTATGAAAACTTGACAAAAATAATTTTGTAAAATGTAAAGATAGTGTGTAGTAGAAGCCCGTGGGAGTCGCTCAACCTGCATTCCTGTCACACATGAGGTCTGCACAGCTGATTCCACGTAGATTTTTCCCGCCAGTAATGACAGGAAACGCTGACAAACGGAATATGTGCCAAAATTATAAGTTGTTTTTAACATATGAAGGAAAATCATTGTGAACTGGAACTGCCGGTCGTTAGCCCGGGTAAAGTGAAAACGTTGAGATGATTGTTGTCCTCTGCTCTCATCTCGCAAAAAGCCATACAGAGAACCACGTACCATTCAACCGGCTCCGTGGCTTAATGGTTACGGCTTCTGTCTCCCAAGCAGAAGGTTCAGGGATCTAATCCCGGTCGGTACCTATGAAACTTGGAATCAGGAATTTGAATATGAATAAAATCTAAAATGAATCAGGTGGGATTCAAACTCACACCTTTGGATTGGTGGTGGTCTGGGACGCTGAGCAGTCGGCCATCAGAAGGTTTACACTCTAGCAGTGAATTGATCCGTAGTGTTGAAACATGTTATCTTCTTATATTAAATACGCGCTGATCCCTGATTTGCCTGAGGGGATTGGAAGTCTAAATATAGATCTATTTTCCTTCAGATGCTTGCTTCTATGTTTTGGCGGGGCCGAACAACGCCCAGCGACCTCGGAATTGGACCGCAAGGAGCTCTGTCATTATGAAATGGGTCGTTGGAAGCAGCGCGAGGGCTGTCACCACCTAATACCCGGGACTGAGATAAGCTGTATCAGCATTCGGCATATACACAGTCTGATACAAATTATACTTTCCCATAATTTCGCTGCCGGCCAGCGGGTATTGGATTAGACCACAAACACACATGTAAAGATAGTGTGTGGTAGAATAGGCCAAATAATACCAAAAACAAACACAAACTAAACCAAATAAATGCAAATTAAAATACTAAAAATAAAACAAGATAAGAAAAGTTTTTTGTAGAACAAAAGTTGTTCAAAATGACCTCTTAAAACATGTTCAAAAAAGTTGGCTGTAGGTGGTTAAATCCTGATGACAAAACTGTATAACGTAGGAATACGGTGTTTCGAGCTTGACTATTCTTCAGTGCCGTAGCCAGAGTTGTGGCTTACCGGCTGAAGTTTTTGATTTTTCAAGTTTTTAAGTTTTCAAGTTTTCAAGTTTTCAAGTTTTCAAGTTTTCAAGTTTTCAAGTTTTCAAGTTTTCAAGTTTTCAAGTTTTCAAGTTTTCAAGTTTTCAAGTTTTCAAGTTTTCAAGTTTTTAAGTTTTCAAGTTTTCAAGTTTTCAAGTTTTCAAGTTTTCAAGTTTTCAAGTTTTCAAGTTTTCAAGTTTTCAAGTTTTCAAGTTTTCAAGTTTTCAAGTTTTCAAGTTTTCAAGTTTTCAAGTTTTCAAGTTTTCAAGTTTTCAAGTTTTCAAGTTTTCAAGTTTTCAAGTTTTCAAGTTTTCAAGTTTTCAAGTTTTCAAGTTTTCAAGTTTTCAAGTTTTTAAGTTTTCAAGTTTTCAAGTTTTCAAGTTTTCAAGTTTTTAAGTTTTCAAGTTTTCAAGTTTTCAAGTTTTCAAGTTTTCAAGTTTTTAAGTTTTCAAGTTTTCAAGTTTTCAAGTTTTCAAGTTTTCAAGTTTTCAAGTTTTCAAGTTTTTAAGTTTTCAAGTTTTCAAGTTTTCAAGTTTTCAAGTTTTCAAGTTTTCAAGTTTTCAAGTTTTCAAGTTTTCAAGTTTTCAAGTTTTCAAGTTTTCAAGTTTTCAAGTTTTCAAGTTTTCAAGTTTTCAAGTTTTCAAGTTTTCAAGTTTTCAAGTTTTCAAGTTTTCAAGTTTTCAAGTTTTCAAGTTTTCAAGTTTTCAAGTTTTCAAGTTTTCAAGTTTTCAAGTTTTCAAGTTTTCAAGTTTTCAAGTTTTCAAGTTTTTAAGTTTTCAAGTTTTCAAGTTTTCAAATTTTTAAGTTTTCAAGTTTTCAAGTTTTTAAGTTTTCAAGTTTTCAAGTTTTCAAGTTTTCAAGTTTTCAAGTTTTAAAGTTTTCAAGTTTTCAAGTTTTTAGTTTTTTTGTTTTCAATACAATTTTATTCAAATTAATAAGATAAAACAATCCTTTTTACCTTACCTTAACTTTTATTATCTGTGATCACACACGTACCGTAAAACGGGGTGACTTTGATAGGTTCGCGATTTTTCCGCAAAATGAAAAGTACAATTAAAATACTTACGGAATGGTTTAGAATCATACTGACTGCGGTAGAGAAGTGTTCAAAGTACCTCAAGAAGAACTTTTCATAAAATTATGAAAAGTATTAAAAGTTAGTTAACTATAGTTAAGAAAATGTTGATGGAAGTATTTATTTTTAACTTCTCAAAGTGTCATGATTTTTTTAATGAACATGATGTTGAATCAGAAAACGGAATGCATTTACGGATTCCTTGGACAATTTTCCACTAGAAGAAGGTTAAATAAGTTTGTACATATTAAATAATATGTGTTTTTAAAACACAATTTAAAAAATAATCTCCAATTTTTGAAGCAATTTCAGTTGAACAAATTTCATGTAAAATGTGAAAACTTTTGATTCGTGCTTCAAATTCAGTATAAAATGCAATATAAATCGATAATTTTATAAACAAAACCAATTTAACAAATTTCAGACAAAATTCCGACTTTTTAACAATTTTTCTAAAATTTAAATGTATTTTGTTAAAAAGCTTATAAACTTAGTTAACTAAATATAAACATTGATTTTTTTTTCTTAAAAAATATATCAGCTACATCAGTGATGGTATATTTAACGTACAAATAAAGTTTGAACATCTTAAGTATGATTTTAACAAGAAAAACTAGGACTATCAAAGTCACCCCGGGATTCAAACTAAGAATTTTTAATGTAACTATTTTTCTAAACACTTTTGAAAAAACTTTTTTTTCCAAAATAGTGCATGGACTTTGTGTGGCCTACCCCAGTACATGTTTTAAAAATAATAATCTTGAGAAAAGCCCTACCTGTTGGAAAATATTCCAAAAACAAATTGAAATCCTATCAAAGTCACCCCGGATTACGGTATATAGATTTGCTAGACTTTCAATAATAAAAGTTTGTTTTAAATTGATAAAACTACATATTTGAATCATAAAACATGTTGAGATTCAAATCGATCGCAAAATTTCAAATAATTTTCAATCAACCCTCGACAAGATGAAACCTCCGTCGCGCTGACAACTTCCTCGTGGTGGAGCAAAGCTTTTGCCTACTAGCAAGGCAACCATTCATTCAACAAGCCAGGTGAACCAACCAAGAAACGAGATCCTTTCTCTTCCTTGCCAGAGAGACTCATGTGGCGCAAGTTGTGTCAGTGAGGTAGGGTGGCGGTGGGGTGGGGGAGGGGCGTAAATTTAATATTCATCATGAAAAATGATCTAAATAGACTAGGTCGTCGGTATCTTGGGGTGCGTTTCTTCTTCCTTGTTAGGTTTGGGGGTATCACCGTACAGAGTGTCTGGTGATGCAAATTGATAACCAACGGTGAGGTGTGCCACTTCATTGGCAAGCACTTTCCAGAGCTTTGACTTGCTGATGAATAGTTGCGCTTGCAGCGCCATTTGTCATAAAATTGAAATCAATCATGCTCGGCTGCTTTTGCTCTGTTGAACGTTTAAGTTGCGAGGCAACTTCGAATCTGATGGAAAAACTCCCCCACGCATCCTAGAGAGAGCCGAAATCGATTGAGTTTTTATAGAGTTCCGGATCAATATCCGCTCTTAATGGCCTAGCGAAAGTAAATATTTACGCTCAAAACAGAGCCCAAATTGTTTCTTCTTTTCCCTTTTCTAAGTTTGTGCTGGTCGATGTCGTGCTTTCTTGTCATATGTTGTATTTGTTAAAATTTCGGTAAATTGGGTTTTTAAAGGAAATTTCGTATGAATCAACGTGCGTCAAGCCATCACACCAGCGACGATTCGATTGATCCTTCCAAAACAGACGCGCGGCACGTCTTGTGTTCGTCCTCGTCGGCGGTACAACCTTAATCGGCTCGACATCTGTTTCTTGTGCGGACACGCTAGAAATTAACTCTGCCGGTTTCCGTTTACGACTGTAGACTAAACAGAACCGAGCTCCGCTTTTGAAAGACTTTCCCTAAATTGCTGTGGCACCCTCTCCTAGTTTCTGTTTAATTGACGATTTTTCCCATCAGGATTCGTTTCATTGACTACGAAAGTTTGGCTGCTTCGTTGGTTCAGGGTTTATTAACCTTTTACGAGGTTGAGTAACTTTCGGCAGATGGTTTCGCTTCCTGTGTTTACTCTACACGTGAGGCGTTGAGGTGGGGAAGCAATCGTTTTAAAGTGTTTAGTGACGATTGGAAAAGGGAATCTTCAAGGGGTGGAAAAAAATCGGTAAATGAGATTGACGCTCAGGAAATCTAGTTACTTTTAGTCGGTGATCCTTGAAATGAGATGAAATTGCTACATTTGAGGATGTAGGACACCATTTAACGTCAATCAAAATCAGGAAACTTAACACGTCTTCTATAAACTACAAAGAAGCTTCCATCTTTTAAACTTTAATGCATTATAAAACCGTTATGACTCGTTAGCTATTATCCACACCTCTCCCAAAGTTCCTTTTTTTGTTCAACCATCACCCGGATCCCCGATGTAACCCAACCAAAACTGCTGCAAAATTGTCTGAATAATAAAACCCCAACCCAAAAAAATAACCAAGCCAACAATGCTCGCCGACCCCCCCATCTTTTCGAGCATTTTCATGTTAAATTCAAGAATTTCACATCTGACTGACTTTCCCCGACCATGATGATGATGATGACAACGGCTCTCGCACGCAACGACGAGCATTTCTGCCGTCGACAGCAAAGTTGCGGGCAGATTCTTGGTTCTTGAGTTGGCCATAAGCCACCACCCGCCCAGTCCCAGCCCCAGCCAGATGCAGCCGCCACAGGAAATGCAATCAGTCGAGCATGGCAAAGTGATACCTCTGTACCCGACCCTCTTCTGGGCTGTTATTACACTGCTGTGTAGACGCTACTCTACGGTGGAAAACAAGGCGATTCTTCGCGCGTGGCCAGTTCCAGGTGTACCACGAAGAGTACGGAGAGGAGGCTCGCACGCTGTCTCCATGCCCGGCCGTGCCAGATGGTTTGCAATGGTTCCGTGAATTTGCGTTTGCCTGGTTGGGCTTACCTGGAAGGGAAAGAAAACAAAGAAGGTGGTTAAATTAGCATTATAAGTTTCGATATTTCACAAAAAATATGATCGATTTAGCATCAAACTCTTAGAAAATGTTTGTGCGTATGTCGGAGTTAATAAAATATATGTACCAGATTTTCTCGGCAAAAAAGTTGAACATAATTTTCATGTTTTTGAGGGGAACAACCTTGTTGAGTATTGAGACCGCAAGTCGGGAGTTCCCCAAAATTCACAGAAAACGGAGAACAAGTTGGGAATTTGATTTGATTGGATTTTTTTTTCAAAATGTCGAGCATAAAATTATTTAGTAACGCTTGAATAAATTTGTAATGTTTTTGTTTAAAGTTTTCACTTCTATTGCAAACAATTCGAATTGAGCGCTGAACAAATTTAAGGTTCCTAAGAAATTATTTGACACTTCGGGCAACGATTACACTACTCGACAAAACAAAACTTGTGTCAAGGGATTCACGATATCTCATCCGTTCCTGAGAGAAAAGGCATCCCCGAATCCGATGCAATCGACAGAATTTGATTTTATGTCCACGCGGACTGACGAAAAGTTGGTACATTTTTTAACATAAAAAATCGAACAATTTAAAAAAAACCATGCGTCTCCTCCCAATTATATGAGCCATCTACAAGAATATGGAAGCGCCTGGTGCATAGCCATTTCCTTTAAGCACAACGGAAACAACCAATACAAATATATAAAAAAGTTGTCAAGTTCTCGGGGGGTCCACAGCTAGCATTTTTTGTACGATTATAAAAAATAAATATTAAAAGTTTAAAATTAATTTATTTAAAAAACATATTTTTTGATTTATTTGTTTACTAAAATTTTATGTATCTCAAAGGTCTATGGGTACTTCGGGATGTCCATGGTCATCCAAGGACTGCCTGGAGTTAAGATCTACGAGTCTACCGCCGTAACAAGCAAGAGGTCGTCGGATTTTGACCCCGGATCTTGTGCGTATAGCATCAGTGGATATGGTAGACTACTGTATGAATGTGTTGGGATGTCCATGGTCATCCGAGGACTCCCTGGTGTTAAGATCTACGAGTCTACCGCCGTAACAAGCAAGAGGTCGTCGGATTTTGACCCCGGATCTTGTGCGTATAGCATCAGTGGATATGGTAGACTACTGTATGAATGTGTTGGGATGTCCATGGTCATCCGAGGACTCCCTGGAGTTAAGATCTACGAGTCTACCGCCGTAACAAGCAAGAGGTAGTCGGATTTTGACCCCGGATCTTGTGTGTATAGCATCAGTGCATATGGTAAACTACTATATGAATGTAATGGGATGTCCATGGTCATCCGAGGACTCCCTGGAGTTAAGATCTACGAGTCTACCGCCGTAACAAGCAAGAGGTCGTCGGATTTTGACCCCGGATCATGTGCGTATAGCAACAGTGGATATGGTAGACTACTGTATGAATGTGTTGGGATGTCCATGGTCATCCGAGGACTCCCTGGTGTTAAGATCTACGAGTCTACCGCCGTAACAAGCAAGAGGTCGTCGGATTTTGACCCCGGATCTTGTGCGTATAGCATCAGTGCATATGGTAGACTACTGTATGAATGTGTTGGGATGTTCATGGTCATCCAAGGACTCCCTGGAGTTAAGATCTACGAGTCTACCGCCGTAACAAGCAAGAGGTCGTCGGATTTTGACCCCGGATCATGTGCGTATAGCATCAGTGGATATGGTAGACTACTGTAACATACTTTAATTTTGATTGAAAAATAAAAAAACAGGCATAAGAAAAACAATCGATGTTAAGTAATCGAAATATTCAATTGTGAACGATGAACAAAAATCCTTGCTTACCACTTAAGCCAAACGGCGACCTCTTGTTTGTTACGGCGGTAGACTCGTAGATCTTAACTCCAGGGACTCCTTGGATGACCATGGACATCCCAACACATTCATATAGTAGTCTACCATATGCACTGATGCTATACACACAAGATTCGGGGTCAAAATCCGACGACCTCTTGCTTGTTACGGCGGTAGACTCGTAGATCTTAACTCCAGGGAGTCCTTGGATGACCATGAACATCCCAACACATTCATATAGTAGTCTACCATATCCACTGATGCTATACGCACAAGATCCGGGGTCAAAATAAGACGACCTCTTGCTTGTTACGGCGGTAGACTCGTAGATCTTAACTCCAGGGAGTCCTCGGATGCCCATGAACATCCCAACACATTCATATAGTAGTCTACCATATGCACTGATGCTATACGTACATGATCCGGGGTCAAAATCCGACGACCTCTTGCTTGTTACGTCGGTAGACTCGTAGATCTTAACTCCAGGGAGTCCTCGGATGACCATGGACATCCCATTACATTCATATAGTAGTCTACCATATCTACTGATGCTATACACACAAGATTCGGGGTCAAAATCCGACAACCTCTTGCTTGTTACGGCGGTAGACTCGTAGATCTTAACTCCAGGGAGTCCTCGGATGACCATGGACATCCCAACACATTCATATAGTAGTCTACCATATGCACTGATGCTATACACACAAGATCCGGGGTCAAAATCCGACTACCTCTTGCTTGTTACGGCGGTAGACTCGTAGATCTTAACTCCAGGGAGTCCTCGGATGACCATGGACATCCCAACACATTCATACAGTAGTCTACCATATCCACTGATGCTATACGCACATGATCCGGGGTCAAAATCCGACGACCTCTTGCTTGTTACGGCGGTAGACTCGTAGATCTTAACTCCAGGGAGTCCTCGGATGACCATGGACATCCCATTACATTCATACAGTAGTCTACCATATCCACTGATGCTATACGCACATGATCCGGGGTCAAAATCCGACGACCTCTTGTTTGTTACGGCGGTAGACTCGTAGATCTTAACTCCAGGGACTCCTTGGATGACCATGGACATCCCAACACATTCATATAGTAGTCTACCATATGCACTGATGCTATACACACAAGATCCGGGGTCAAAATCCGACGACCTCTTGCTTGTTACGGCGGTAGACTCGTAGATCTTAACTCCAGGGAGTCCTTGGATGACCATGAACATCCCAACACATTCATATAGTAGTCTACCATATGCACTGATGCTATACGCACATGATCCGGGGTCAAAATCCGACGACCTCTTGCTTGTTACGGCGGTAGACTCGTAGATCTTAACTCCAGGGAGTCCTCGGATGACCATGGACATCCCAACACATTCATACAGTAGTCTACCATATCCACTGATGCTATACGCACATGATCCGGGGTCAAAATCCGACGACCTCTTGCTTGTTACGGCGGTAGACTCGTAGATCTTAACTCCAGGGAGTCCTCGGATGACCATGGACATCCCATTACATTCATATAGTAGTCTACCATATCTACTGATGCTATACACACAAGATCCGGGGTCAAAATCCGACTACCTCTTGCTTGTTACGGCGGTAGACTCGTAGATCTTAACTCCAGGGAGTCCTCGGATGACCATGGACATCCCAACACATTCATACAGTAGTCTACCATATCCACTGATGCTATACGCACATGATCCGGGGTCAAAATCCGACGACCTCTTGCTTGTTACGGCGGTAGACTCGTAGATCTTAACACCAGGGAGTCCTCGGATGACCATGGACATCCCAACACATTCATACAGTAGTCTACCATATCCACTGATGCTATACGCACAAGATCCGGGGTCAAAATCCGACGACCTCTTGCTTGTTACGGCGGTAGACTCGTAGATCTTAACTCCAGGCAGTCCTTGGATGACCATGGACATCCCGAAGTACCCATAGACCTTTGAGATACATAAAATTTTAGTAAACAAATAAATCAAAAAATATGTTTTTTAAATAAATTAATTTTAAACTTTTAATATTTATTTTTTATAATCGTACAAAAAATGCTAGCTGTGGACCCCCCGAGAACTTGACAACTTTTTTATATATTTGTATTGGTTGTTTCCGTTGTGCTTAAAGGAAATGGCTATGCACCAGGCGCTTCCATATTCTTGTAGATGGCTCATATAATTGGGAGGAGACGCATGGTTTTTTTTTAAATTGTTCGATTTTTTATGTTAAAAAATGTACCAACTTTTCGTCAGTCCGCGTGGACATAAAATCAAATTCTGTCGATTGCATCGGATTCGGGGATGCCTTTTCTCTCAGGAACGGATGAGATATCGTGAATCCCTTGACACAAGTTTTGTTTTGTCGAGTAGTGTTATTTTTTGCATTATTTTTTTCATGAAACATTGTGTATTTAGTTAGTTTGCCATACGTTGTAACAGCTCTCACGACCTCCGACACTTATTTGATTTTAGCTCTGAAACAAATCGAATTTCATTGTTTTTTCAGTAAAGAGCAATTAGATGCAGATGAACTGTTTAACGGAGCACATCAACCAGAGCATTTTACACCAAGATTATTGTTACACATTTTGGTATCTTCAAAACTACGGGAACTATCGATATAATTTTTCATTCATCCCCTAAACTACAGTCTATAAAATATTCAACAACAAAGTTTGACTATTTTAACAATTTTTTTTTTCAGGATTGAGTCCGTAAGTTTTATTATTTAAAAATAAGAAACAACAACTTCTTTGGTTGCTGTGCACCCTTAAAACATTTTTGAAGTTGATATTTTGTAAATCGATCGAAAAGTTGCTATAATTACAAATGGCGCTTAGGACCTACTAAAAACTAACCCAAGGTGTATACCTTTTCTACGACCAAAAAAGGACATTTTGCATCATTAGTTCGACACCATTACAATGTCTGTCAAGTCCATACAAAAAAAAGCTGCTAAAATAGTGATAAATCAGTATCTTGAGAACGAATGTTCAAATCATATTTGTAAGTATTGCTTAAGACTTACTATAATCGTACAAAAAATGCTAGCTGTGGACCCCCCGAGAACTTGACAACTTTTTTATATATTTGTATTGGTTGTTTCCGTTGTGCTTAAAGGAAATGGCTATGCACCAGGCGCTTCCATATTCTTGTAGATGGCTCATATAATTGGGAGGAGACGCATGGTTTTTTTTTAAATTGTTCGATTTTTTATGTTAAAAAATGTACCAACTTTTCGTCAGTCCGCGTGGACATAAAATCAAATTCTGTCGATTGCATCGGATTCGGGGATGCCTTTTCTCTCAGGAACGGATGAGATATCGTGAATCCCTTGACACAAGTTTTGTTTTGTCGAGTAGTGTTATTTTTTGCATTATTTTTTTCATGAAACATTGTGTATTTAGTTAGTTTGCCATACGTTGTAACAGCTCTCACGACCTCCGACACTTATTTGATTTTAGCTCTGAAACAAATCGAATTTCATTGTTTTTTCAGTAAAGAGCAATTAGATGCAGATGAACTGTTTAACGGAGCACATCAACCAGAGCATTTTACACCAAGATTATTGTTACACATTTTGGTATCTTCAAAACTACGGGAACTATCGATATAATTTTTCATTCATCCCCTAAACTACAGTCTATAAAATATTCAACAACAAAGTTTGACTATTTTAACAATTTTTTTTTTCAGGATTGAGTCCGTAAGTTTTATTATTTAAAAATAAGAAACAACAACTTCTTTGGTTGCTGTGCACCCTTAAAACATTTTTGAAGTTGATATTTTGTAAATCGATCGAAAAGTTGCTATAATTACAAATGGCGCTTAGGACCTACTAAAAACTAACCCAAGGTGTATACCTTTTCTACGACCAAAAAAGGACATTTTGCATCATTAGTTCGACACCATTACAATGTCTGTCAAGTCCATACAAAAAAAAGCTGCTAAAATAGTGATAAATCAGTATCTTGAGAACGAATGTTCAAATCATATTTGTAAGTATTGCTTAAGACTTACTAAAAAAGATTGTTACACTCTTAAAAAAATAACCCTTTTTTATTATTCGACACACACAAAATATATTTCGCAAACAAGCTTTTTTTTTAAAAAAAAATATCATTTTAAAATATGTTTCAAATGTATAAATAAATAAATTTAAATGTTTATATTCTGAAAAAAAATTGTGTTTAAGGGCCTTTTCAAATGCAAGGTTTGATTTGAAAATATTTTCTTTATCATTATGTATTTATTTTAGAACAAAATCAGACGCATATTAGCTAAGTTAACGTCACTTAAAAAATCAACGCTATTTTTGAGATTCATAAAAAAACTACATTTTTCAGTTTGCTTTTCTTTAAGAGTTTGTGTCTCATCAACCATTGGTCCAATGTTCGCTGTATTTCATGCAAATTTTGTAGGAATTTTGTGATCTTTCGAAAATAATATTATTAGGGTTCAAGCTTGGTCATGACTTCTACAGGTATAAAAGTCGCGTTTTTAACACAAAATGATTTTTAAGTGATTATAACTCAGAAACGCTGCATGAAATCGAAATTTATGTTAAGTTTTTTTGATTGCAAATTTTAATGTTACATTCAAAATACAAGCTTTTTTATACATTTTTCCATGGTTTTCGAAAATTATGGTTTATTTGAAAAATAAGCAACACCGCCAAATGAATTTAGACCAACTTGTAGCACAGCTCAAAAGAAGCCATTTTTTTTTGTTTTCTCAATTATATCGAAAAAAGGGATTTTGTCCAAAAAGTGAAAATGCGAATTTAAAATAGTTTTTTTTTTGAGGATTTATTTTTGTCTGAAAATTTGTCAATGTCTAAAACATTGATTTTCTGATCAAGATACAGATTTTTTAATATTTTAAATACCTTTTTGGATAAAAGGTTGCCAAAATTGTATGGAGACTGTATTACTTCTCTGGTAATAGAAAAATATACACAATGTTTCATCGAAATCAATAATACAAAAAACTAAATTTACAAATAATTAGCTCATTCTTGAGAGAATTGGCCATTACAAATATTTTTGTTTGAGGTTATGCCACTCGACTCTGACTAAAGTCGAGGAAAATGAGATTGAAACATAAAAAAAAAGAAATTAAAAGCCATGGTTTTAACATTTTAATTAAGAAAGTGTAATAACAGTAGTATATGCAACAAGTTGCAAAAAGAGGAGAACCTCGTTGGACTGTGTACGACTCGTGCTGAAAAAATCAAGTTTTGCACAAGCTGCATAAATTTTTTTGAAATTCAGAAAAAAACACATTTTCAATGGAATTTCAAGTAAAAAGTTCATGTGTTTAGTCAATTCACCGTTCAAATCAAAACAATATTAAAAACTACTACTTTTCTATACATCTACTGAAAAGTTCAACATTTCAGTTATGCTAAAAAGCATAACTTTTCAGCCCCTGTATCGAAAAGTATTATTTTCGATTCTGTTATTTTTGCTACCGTCAGTGGGGGTGAGATTGGGTCAAAGTGATTTTATACTGATTTTACCATTTCTCAGGTTCTTCTCCATGAAACTTAATTCTGTTAAAAGGGTTGTGTAGGGGACATATTAGGATGACTTAGCTAAAAAAAATCTCGATCCTACAACAAATCCTGTCATTTTTGCAGCTGTCTAAAGTTGAGCTTCGTAATAGGACAAAAATTTCCTGTCGAAAAATCAACTTTTTAAATTTTTAGTTGAAATTGCTCGAAAATCTCTACTTCAAACATTAAAGCATGTCAAGACGACCCTCAGACAAGAAACACGGTTGAACTACTTGTTCTTACCATATCTTTGTATTTGAGTATTAGTTTAGTTTCGTTTGACCCAATGTCACCCCCTCTACGGAAAAATAAAATTATAAAAATAAATTAATAGAATATTTGCAACGGCCTTATTTTTAATAACAAAATCAAATTTCGCATAAATATCATTTTTGTTTTTGGATATTTGGATTATGGAAAAATGCCATCTTTTGAGCCATAGCAAAAAAAATGATAAAAATTGACTTGCATATGTCAAAAAATAAAAAAAATGGACCCAAATGAGTGTTAAAAAGTCGTTTTTTTTTATTTCTGACGATGAACAGTAGGCCGTTTTGTAATTCAGAAATGACATGAAAAGTTAGATTATTTTAGTTTCACAAATAAGTTTCACAACGGCATTGCAAAAAGTATTTTAAATTTGTTTTGATAAAGCGCACCGTTTTCAATTTTTAAACCCCTGAAATGGAGTTATATTAACCTAAATATAATGATTTCAGAGTGTCAACACATATTCGTACAGGTAAGGTATTCTGGTACGAAGTCTCTGAAGCTATTTTCCAACCGATTTTTGATGTTAAAAAATAAAAATTTGAGAAATTTACTGATATTTTCGATATTTTTTTTTTCAAAATCAGGTCTAACTTTTTAAAAGTTCACAACATAACTTTACCTTTCAAAAAGTCAATTATCACGTTACAGTTTTTTTTATAAGGAAACTTGTACTTACAAATGGAAGATGAAAGAAGATTTCTTTGGGTATACGGTTAATCTTATTTAGAAGGTAAATGTTTGCCAATTGTGCTTATCCGAGTCTAGGATTAATCTTCATGAATTTCTGATTTCTGATTAAATTTTGATGAATTTCTGAGGTCAAATCTAGACGCTTTTAGTTATAATTCACCGACGTATGGTCATTTTTAATTATATAAATAAATTGTTATTTTTTGTACAAATGCCGTGATTTCTTACAACTGGTACTCGAGTGCAAATGAGTGATTCACTCTTGCTGAGTAGATAAGATCTTCCACATAGACTTCCAGATCTAGGTCCGTTGATACTCACTGCATCTGTTCTAGAACCAATAAACAGCTCATCAACGCAAGTTGCTTCCACGCCGTACAAACAGATGAAACAAAGCATTTCAAATAGAACTGTGCCGTGCCTGTGCCGCAACATGTCAGCCTCCGGAACAAACCGAACCGACAAAGACCTAAATTACGCTATAAGCCCAATTCAATTAGTGCGAGAGACCGTCGTCAGCATCTGCCCCTTGGAATCCCGCTAAGCACTCGGAGAGCTTAGTTTCAATTTGCCTACCGCCGCCTTCTTGAGAAACTCTGGGGGAGAAGCGCCATCGTGACTAAACTTGAACTTAAGAAGGGCTGGGTTGTGTGGGGGGAGGGAGTGGTAGCACATAAACCATTTTGCGTGCACTGGAAGCTTCAGCAGTGAGGCAGAAACTCGAAAAGATCAGGGCGATTTGTTACCCTCGTTTGTGTTTTTGACCGGCCCGCAATGGTTTTGTACGGTGTGGATTTATGCGCTTCAGTTACGCCGGAAAGGCCGTTTAGCACGATTTGGAACGGTCTTAGGATTGTTGTTGTGAACTGCTTGGGATCAGATACAAGAAAAATAACAAGAGACAATTCTGAACTATAATCATTTGAAGAATTGCAATTGAACTATATCATCACTGCTTTCTTTTTTTAAGTCAATAATTCAGGTTGAATGCTATAATTTTTTTTCAATTATTGCATCTCATATCAAATTCAAAGTCAAAACGAGGATCCACTCACAAAGGCAAAACTTTTCTCCATCTCCTTCGAATACCACGTATGCACTTTTTTGCACAAATAATAATCCCTTTCGCCACCAGCAATCACTATCAGCTTATCTCCGAGTAGTGTGTTCAAAAGAGATGCCAACGACAGAGCCCCAGCAGTTGGGTCGTTATTTTTCCCAGCAGTCAGTGGCCAATATCGCATGTCGACGAGCTTCTCCTTCATAATAATGTACGGAAGAGAGCGCTTTGGAAATCGGTCCTTACTGGGGGGAAGCAAACATCAGCACAAACCTATGATAATGGAATATTCTTACCCGGACCTGGTGGTTCTGTCTGGAATGACTCTATTGTTAAGCTGGAAACACAATCGCTGTTTATTTTGCACAGAGATTTCTACCCCACTGCACACATGTATTGAATAGTTTGAAAAATGAAGTAAAAATATTACTGAAATACCCGTGCAGCATGTGGCTTCCACTTCCACGTTATGTGGTCCTTCCCAATAGAATCATGTAACGTTTCTGGCACAGACGTTCAGGACGTCGTACCGAACCGAAAGCGTAGAACAGCTGGTGTGTGGGGCACGTTTGCCAACAATACCGCACCGTACAAGATACGTTCGGTGGTGGTGTAAGAGCAAAGATAGTGAACTGTTGGTTCTCCCGTACAATGTGTGCGCGAGCCTTTCATCAAGCACCATATCAGCGTGCACTGGCTATGACTACTTGAAGGATTCTCCAGAATGCGGTTTAGTAACGTGTAAGTTGTTCGATATTGGCAACGGATGGTAGTTATTGATTGCACAGGAATCAATTGTGAAGAAGAATTCAATTCAGTTCGACCAGCTGTGGGAGATTTTTTTATCAATGCGTTTTGAATCGTAATTTTGAACTGATCCTGCTTCTTATATACTAAATGGGTCATTTCAATTCAATCGTATCCAACAAACTGCAAAATTCAAATTTACATTGTCTTATCAAGCAAAAATTTAGTGAGGATACTATTAATATTTTTTTTCTTCCAAGACAAGATCTTATCAGTATACTTAAATTTGCAGCTTAAAATTGTGAAAACTTAAAATGAAACTGGGCGTCATTTCTCAGACAACTTCTATTCAATTTGGTGGTGTTGGTGGTGAGTTCGATTTCAGGACAAGAGTTAGTATCAAACTCCTCGATGCCTCTGTGCTCTCTCATGCTAACTAGAACTAGGAAAACCAGCAAGCTCAGTACAATAGACCACAGAGGAATCGTCCTGTTAAACTGAAATCAATTTCTGAGCTCGACAGAGTGTTTGCTCTAGTTATATTTTTCGCCTGAACTTGTTTAGGTAAACGACATTTTCCTTTAAACTGCTTTTTAAACCTCGACTCGTGGATTCAATATTCACTCTTAAAATACGTGTTTTTCACGTTTTCACAACGGAATCGGTCTTTTTCTTTTAATTTTAATGTTTGTATTTTTTATTCCATTTTGCATCATTAGTTACCCAAGTAACATTTTAGGCTTTATCAAAGCTGTCACCGCTATAAAACCTATCAGCCAAAACCAACATTAAAACCCCTTAGTCGTAACAAACTCCCCAGAACCTTGATAAACCCCACTTAAAACCCAAAAGGACCTCCGCAAAAGGTTGTTACGGCCTATTTATAAAACCTACATAGGAGTTCAAGGTTTTACAACTGAATCCTAACAACATCCTCAAAGCCTTGATAAAACCTTTGTGAAAAACCTAGTCAGGAGTTATGGAAAAATTACATTTCATACGTCTTTAAACGTCTGATGCCAAATAGGTTTTATTTTTGCAAAATTAAATAAGTCTTCGTCTTGCCAAATGAAATTATGGATATGGTTGTCAAAAATGGCAATAATAAATAATAGATATTAGAGGTAATCCAAATAATTCGAAAGCTTATTTCTCTCAATTGATGGCTCAAATTCAGCTGCGATTGAAATTTTATTGATAAATGTAGGGGAGATAGAGCCAAAAAATTCAACTCGCTTCATCAAAAATCAATATTTTGTAATCATAGTGTTTAATGTTACAAAATATTTTATTGCAATTCTTTGAAAAAAATGTTCAAAATATTTTTAAACATCTATCGCTATATTAATCATACCAGCAATTCAGCATATATGTTTGTTTTCATCAAATTAAAATTCAAATTTTTCAGTTTTCTGTTTTTTCAACCAAGATGGCGGTCAATCAAATTCAATCAGAACACGGGTTTTGCGCCATATTTATGCAATGCTAATGGGCCGCGTTAAATGCTTTTTCAGTAGCTTATGGTTTTAAGTAAGCTTTTTACACGCCTAATGGCACTTGACAGCTAAAACACCCTGGGTTTTAAAAAATCATGCGATAAAACCGTTTGGCATGCCATTGCCATTGGGTTTTCAAGACTCTCTTAAAACTTACATAAAACCTTATTAAAAGCCATTTAGCTTTTATTGTTATAACCTACTAATTAGCTCTTGCTTATTGGTTGCGATGAATTCCTAAATAAAACTATAAAGCAATCAAGATGCTATCATAAAACCTCAATAAAACTAGGTGGTGGCTAGTTGGTTTAAAAATGTTACTTGGGTATCGCCGATAACGGACGATAACTCATTTTTAAAATATCTCTTGAATTGGTTCAAACCATCAATATTAGTTTAAATTTTCAATGCATTTGCTTAGAATATAGTTTTTGATAATGTAGTAAGTTTCAAAGCATAAATACAAAAAAAATCACAAAATATCGTATTTTTTTATAGTACCTACTCAAATTTTCATAATTTACAATATGGGTATCAAACAAAGCGAAATTTTATCTGTATTTTCTTTATTTTAGAGTTTTTTTGAATGAAATACTAAAATTTTCACAAAATACCGTGTTTTGTCGAAAATACTAAATATTTTATTATTCGCAATATGGGTATCAAACGATTCGAAATTTTGCATGCATTTTCGTTGTTTAAGAGATTTTGGAATGAAATACTCCATTTTTTACAGAATACCGTAGTTACGGAAATTGCTTTCCGCATAATTGATCGACGCCACCAACATCAACAGCACAGCCAACAACAGTTATCCAAACTGCGAACAAAGCTAAACTTCGTTTACCTCGCCGCGATTAAAGCAAGTAGCTCGATTAATGCTCAATAAGCAAAACCTCAGTACCTCATGTGTGAGGCTCTGGGGGACTTTTCGATTACAATAAAATCAGAACGTTTTGGACAGTCAAACTAAACCCGTCGGCGTTATTAATTTCGTGAAATCTCCCCTTCGACATGAAAAACCACGTGGACCCTTTTTTGGAAATGCATTGCACTGTTTTAGAGTTTTTTGAGTATTTCATTGAAAAAAAAACTTCTAAAACAGTGAAAATGCATGCAACATTTCAAATCGTTTAATATCAAGATTGCGAATTATGAAAATTTTAGTAATTACATCTTTAACTGTGTTCTCTGTGTCCGTAAACGGTACACCCAGAACTGGGCATCGGCATACGAGAGGATAAAGAGCACGATTCGGTAGTAAAATGGTACTGTGTGCGAACGGAGAGGATAAATCCCGAAATTACCGAGAGTACTTTACTCATGGGTTCATCTTCAAAAAAAGTTCATCTGTCAAAAAAAAAAAGTACCGGCACCGAGACTCGAACCCAAGACCTTCGGCATATTGAACCATGCCTTTGCCGTATGGGCCACCATGGTTCGGTGACTAAGTGGCGGTCATTTGTCCATATAAGCCACTCAATAGGATGAACTGCTCCAATGAACGAATGAACACGCGAGAGGACTATAATCTCGCAAAATAGCACTTTCCTCACGTTTCTGTTCGTGAGGACTATCCTCTCGTTCTTTAACTTTGGGTGTACCATTATTCTCTCAGCTCGATTCCATGAACCTTTCCAGTAACATCCAGTTCCTCGCTCTAGAACAATCGTCTAAATGGCAATTTCGCTTCCGTTGCGTATTTACTCAAAACTTCCAGCCCTCTTTGGCAATCAAGCTCACAATGCAGCAAAGTGCATCTCAATCGTATTTGCCGTGGCACTTTGTCTGGATGCCAATTTGTTACGCCCCGTTCTTGCCGAGCTCATCACTTTTCTCCCACACTGGAGAAAAGTTCGTTCCCTGCAAGATAATCGTTTCTCATGTCGTCGCCGTCGTGCTAACTTGTCGCACGTGCATTTTGGGCCAAATTGAGTTAAGAACGCCATTTTGTGCAGCTAACAATGCCTCACCTTTTGACCTTCACAGATCCCCAAAATTCGATTCCTGAGATATTGAATAAAAACCGAAAAAACTCCGTGCATTGTTGTCACTCTACATATAAAAGAAGTTTCAATCATGTCGTGCTATCTTGTCACTCCCTGAAAATTGATGTAAGTGCGACAACTGGCCAAAGGGATTTCAGGTCAGAACGCGTTTGACGCACGTACAAGTTAGACTACCGTAAACATTTGTAATTATAACTCGGGACTCCAGCAACCAACTTCAACCAAACTTCGGGACAATGCACAGAATGGTCAGCCAAACAAAACGTGTTTGTTATTGTTTACATTGCGTGCTTTCGTTTTTGTTTATTCAAGGCCAAATATTAAAACGCGTTTTTCTCGGAACGTTGAAATGGCGGGTGTGACAAGATAGCACGACGACGTCGATGTGTGCTGGAGTCTAAATGGGTTTTCTGGAAAGTTGGGTTGTTCAATTTGTGTAACAGCACTGGGAGGAAATTAGTCTCTCTCTCTAGTCGCTTGCAGAGAAAGGCACGGTCAACCAATTGCCATTAAGTTTTACGACTTTTCAAAGTGGCACTTTTCTGGATGAGAGAAAAGTGTTTTCCCCTCGCCCGTTTTCCCGTCTTTGTTTCTTTAGGTCGTCATTGCTATTTTAAAATTTCGCCTCATTACAATACCATGCTTCAACTTCAAAGTCAATCACTCTTCAAATTGCTCAACTGGGATTTTCTATCGAGCAAACTTGCACCCAAGTCGGAAAACCTCCTTCAATCCATCTCGTGCTTAACTGGTGAGTGGAAAAGGATCGGATCCTGGGAGGGAACGTGAGGACGAGTCGGGGTTGAACAAATTTGCTTTCCACTTTCTTATTCATGCATCATTACGTGTCTTAAGTCGATGGGAAAATGTTTTCCTTCGGCACACGGCTCTCTCTAATGAAAGCGCCAGAAGAACATCAGCACTTATCGGCGATAATCTTCGAGGAGCAGAGTTTCGCCTGCGCTGGCAGAAAAGAGGAGCTCCATGATGAGCTTATAACCTTGTTTAATTTGATAGCTCAAGATCGGGCATGGATGAGGGCGACGAGATGAGTTTAACTTGAGAACACATGCAGAACCGATGAAGATGGTGATGGTGTGCAATTAAGTGAAAAGTGTTCTTTTTCAAGTTACATGAGTCGAATGATGTAAGATGATGCTCTTTTGAAGAAGAACGTATCGAGGGTATTAATTGGAGTGTCAGATTCAGCACTCAAACAGTAAACTGTGGAAATTGGCAAGTTGGCGAATTAATTAAGATGTTTGCATAATAGTCTTTAGCAAACTAGTTGCTTTTTGAAAAGTTTTCAAAATGAGGTAGAAATTGAACAAAAAGAGTTTTCTAAAGTGATTTACTGCCCATAATTGAAAATTCGGCTATTATGCCAAATCAAGTATTCCGAGAAAAACGCGTTTTAGTGTTTGTCCCAAAATATCCATCAAGGTAATTTCCCATAAGAGTGGCATATTAGCCGTTTGGTTTTTCGCATCGGCAGCCAAGTCTAAACACTATTTCAGTGAAATTCAAGTTCCAGGAGATGCGTTGGAACATCCTCTACCACCTGGTGTTAATATCTCGTTTTTGCCAAAAGTGGATATTAGCCGTTTTTTCAATGGTGGGCAGTTTAAGTCAAAGTACAAAATACCTTTAAAAATTTACCCTAGAATGCACACTACACCTCTCAACAACCTACCACGGTGTCTGTCAAACAGTAGCCAACCAGTAACAACGACTGACTGTCTGGCCCTAGGAGGTGGTGCTACAACCAAAACTATTTTTCCCTCGCACCGCGACCGTCAGACAGCATAACAAATGAATGTCTAATTATCGCGACGCCACCAGCGCCGTCGTCGTCGACATGCCACATGAAACATTGAAGTAGCCCCTTAGTCAGTGTTCATGAACGCACGCGTACAATCACTAGTTATTTGCAAAGCATGTGCAGACTGCGGGGAGTTCACGCCGACATCGACACCGTTTTCCACGGGCGAATTTCGTCGTCTTCGTGGTATCTTGTGTCGAGTTGGTTTTGAGTTGTCTAGTCAAAAAGTTGCATGCAACAAGATAGAACAACGGTGACAATTTGTAAAGGAACTCGCTTTAAATTCTGTGATTTGAGCAAAGGTTGAAACGTGAAATTTCCCTGCCCTCAAAAATGTGATTCCATAAATTTAAAATGTTGCCCCCCAGAAAAAGGGAAAAAGGGTTCACTCCGTCGAAAATTCCATTACACGCCACATCTCATTCCGAATTTGTTGGTTCCGCTCCGCGATGACAGCAGGACGGAACGGAAGAGAGTGTAATGGTTCCTGGGTGTTTTGGACTAAAAATAAAACGCTCCCCTTTTCCGAGAAGAAATCGAGAAGGCGCTGCTGGGGAAAAACAAACACACGATAATGAACATTTGATGCTCCAAGTTAACTTTTCGAATGCAAAGGGTGTGAGGAGGACTATCCAGAAATCTGCTTTCTTGGGAAAAGAGTCGATCTTTTTTTTCTCTCTGTAGTCGCGTGCTTTTCATCTTTTGGTTCGATTCGTTGTGAGAAGCAGAGGTTCTTGAAATAATCAGTTCATGTGTCCAAATTTTAAGGTACCGACCGTGATTTGATCCCTGAACTTTCTACTTGTGAGACAGAAGCCATAACTATCAAGCTTCACAGAAAAAAAGTTATATTACTTTCTTTGTAATTTTTGATTTGATGAAAAATTGTCCATGCTTTCCCTATGTCAGAAAAAGTCATTTTGCATCCTTAGCTTTTTCATACAAGTCTTCATACAATTTTGTGGCTGGTCATGAGAAGGAATTTTCTGATCGATTTGAGGTCTTCGCAAAGTTGTAGGTTATGGTTAAGGTTAGTGATTTTTTACGATTTCGTGGAACGCGAGAAATCCGTGAAATTTGGTAATTTCCGCGAAAACCCGTGAAATTTCTAATTTAAATATCTGCCTTTTTTAATATTTCACCCATCAAGTACAACAATAAAACCTTTTAAAAAATCTCAGTTTTTGATAGTAGGCCTGATTTTACAACAATAATGCATAGAGTGTATTTGCTTTAAATTGAACTAGGATATTATTGATGAATTAAAGAAATTTGTTTTTTTTATACAGTCGACTCTCTGGTTGTCAATATCCAAGGGACCATCGAGGAAGAGAATCATCAGTTTACAGAACGATGAAAAATGAAGACTCGATTGAAAATATTTTTTTCTTGATACCCAGCTATGGGAGAGAATCATGGCAACGTCCATCAAACAAAAACAAACTAATGTCAAACACCCTTCAAAGCTTCGTTTCACCAAGAAAAATGTCTATGCAAGCCATGAGAAAGTGAAGTTATTGACAACCGGAAGAGATTTTTAAAGCAAACCGGAAGAGATTTTTAAAGATATCGAGAAGATCGACAGCCAGAGAGTCGACTGTAATATATTTTTTCAAGTTTTTGTTTCAATGTAAGTTATAAGCTTATGATATAGATAATTTTTAAGCAAAATTTTTGAAGTATTAAAAAAGCACAGTTTAAAAATGTTGAAACGAAAAGTGTCACAAAATGCTTAATACATTATTACAGTTATGCTTCTATCGAACATTTGCAATGAATAAATTTATGAAAAAAAATCCGATCTGTAGTTTCAAAATTCAAAATTTGCAAAAATTCTAAAAGTGTCCTTATTGGATTGAAAAATAAGAAAAGAGTTTATAACAAAAAGTAAAAGTTTTTTTCAATTTCAATTTCAATTTTAGCAATAATTTTTTTGCCCCCTGATTTTTTAAAGGACACCTTCGCTGGTGGGACAAAAACTAGAAATAAAATTTGCAATGGCTTAATGATTTTGAAGAAAATATTAGTTTCATCACATGAAGATTAATGCAAAACAAAGTGTAGAAATTACTTAAGACCTAAGAAGGATCTGTAACCTAGGAGACTGGTGAGCTGCAGCCCAGAACCGAACAACATGCAACAACCTTCTTGTTACAGCATGGTGTTCTAAGCTGATTGGAATGGTATGTAGAAATTACTGTCTACACTTTAAACATGAATTTTTCACGTTCCGTGAAATTTGATGTTTTGGAAAAATGGTCTTCAAGAAATTTGAAATTATTGAATGTGAAAAATTACTTAGCCTAGTTCATAACAAGGCATAATTCATAATACGATTTTTTAGACAAAAAGGTACACGGAAAAAATCCCGGTTTTTATTCAACTTCTCATGAAAAAAAAAACATAAATGTCCAAAATTTGTTTTTATTTTTATTTTTAAAATTGTATGATATGTTTTAGCCTAAAACTTTAAGGGTACTGAAAAAGACATCTATTGAGCCATAAGCGCTGATGGTGCAAAAGATGGTTTAAGAGATATGATTTTTTGAAAATATCGTATTTTTTTAAGTATCAAAAATCTGGACCAAACATTATTAAAATATTTTTTTGATGAAAAATAGGATTAGCAAGCGAAAATTACCTTACAATTTTTTTGATAAAGCTATTTGAGGTTGTTTGGACATAAAAAATATTTTTTGAAAGAAAATCTCCTTAAATATCTGAGAAAACTTTCAATAACTTTAAAAAACGGTCAAATATTTTATGTAGTACAGCCTCACAAAGAATTCGAATCGATGAAATTGAATTTCTCTTAGTGTCACCCAAGGATGGAATAATCGCAAAAAAAATCTTTTTCGCGTGTGAACTTTTTTCACCCGCGAAAGAGAGAGGAAAAAAATCACGCAAAAGAAAATCGCTCCCAAACTTCTCCAAGAAAATCAGGTCATTTTTCGACGTGTGACGTTACACTTGCAAGTTTAGTAGTGAAAAAGATGTTCCGTCGAATAATCATGATGATGATTTTTTTAGATTCCTTTTACCGATCTTTCGTGCGCGAGAGAGGAGAGCCATGCTCCCTACGGATTTTTTCTCTGTATGAACGTCCAATAATTTTCTTTTGATGATGATTATTCCATCGCTGGTGTCACCCAATTAGGCTGGTACACATATTTTGAAATGTTTATGTCACTTCCCCCCACCCCTCCATTAAAAATCTGCCCGAAAAATCAGGGGGCAAAAAATCTCAAAACTTTAAAATTTCAATGAAAATTCCATACAATCAGCTGAAATCAATTTGGAATGCATTCCCCTGCGTTTAGAATTTATTTAACATGTATTGTATTAGTCAAAAATCTCTAGAATTTTTTAACCAACTTGAGCCAGCGTTTATGGCTGAAATGCTCGTTAATAAACAACTAACTATCTTTTGAATTTTTGAAAATTTTCGTTGTTATAGTACAGCAAAAAGTTTTCTTTCGCTTTTTTATTTGGTTTTTGTCAAATCTTACATTATTTGAAAACTAATGAAACTATTTGTCCGATTTTCAATATTATAAATTAAAACTTATGGGAAGTTATTTGATCTTTTGTATAGAAAATAATTCAAAAATTTAATAGATTGGTCAAAAATATAAAATTATTTATTTTATGACCTTTTCAAATGTTAAGATTAATTTTTAAATTAAATTTTTTTGTCCGGATTTTTTCCATTTTTTTTAAAATCAGATCTCCTAAACCATATTGCACTGTCTTCTTAGTGCCCCAAATCATATCATAGAAATCGCAGAGGACTTAAAACTGATAAAAATTTCTTCAGTTCCTGTAATAAATATAACTATCATTTGTTTTTGTGTACGGTGTAGAAGCTTTAACATTAATTTAAAAGTAGTATGATAAATTAATATTCTTGTGAATACAATTAATTCATTGTTTACAAAAAAATATCAAACAAGCTTAAAGAAAGTTCTAGAACCCCTGATTCGATAAACAGATCAAAATAAACAGAACAACAAAAATCGGACAACCCTTTATCCCTTCTTCTGCTTTGGACTTGAACTCATTCCCATCGGAGAATCTCTCCAATCTTCTCCGGCATCGTCGTGCCGCCAGGTCCACGCGCCGTTTCACGCCGGAGAAAATCCTTAATTTAATTTTCCGAACCCGTTGACGTTGTTTATGTTTCGTCACCAGGGAGAACGAACGACTTCTTCCCCCTTCCCCTCAATGTTGATTTGATGGAATTCCCGCTCCAAAAATACGACGCGCGTCTGTGTTTCTTCTTGAAACTGTCAAACGGCTGTAATGTCGATGGCGCGGCTTGCGGCTGTTTGGCCTGCGGAACGGCGCAAGTGAAGATAATTAATGAAACTAAAAATAAACTTTTACTCCATCGACTTGGAAGTGCGTTCGAGCGTTCTTCCAGCGAACAGCGTAAGTTAGAAATATATACATTCTCTGCTAGATGGGAACCCGGGTTTAATTGAATTTCTTCGGTGTTTGGTAATGGAAAGAAATTACAATTTTCTGCTTTAGTTTTGGATCAAAAGTCATAAAAATTTGAACACATAAATTTAAAATTTATATTTGGCTCAAATATACTGAAACCTAAAAAATAATTTCAAATTTAAAATATTTTTTTTTAAATTTTTCACGAACAATTTTCCGTGTTTCACATCCGAGAATTTCCCAACACTTTTGCTGTGTAATGTTTGGTTTTGAGAGGTGACACATGTTGGGAAAGCTCTTCCAGCCAAAAAAGAAGCAGAGGGTTGATTAATGTGTTTTTATTGTGATTGAAGAGTTTCACACGTCCCGTCGTCGTGTGTCGTAATGCTCGCTCTTCGGAAATGGTAGATTTTTCTAGCCATTTCTCGAGCAGCGTAAAAACAACTCGTCGTTCGTCTACCAACTTTAAGGTTTTTAACGAGATGACCACTTTAACCGACTCGAGCTCAAATATCTTCTTTTCACGCTTGATCGCTTGGTTGAACTAATTGCGCTAGACTTGACTAGACTAGACTGGCCGCCCTTGGACCATCCGACTATCTGGACTATCTGCCCTCAAGTCAGGCCAACTCAAGTAGAAGTGGATCCAAATTTCGAAATTTAAGCTGTTTTTGCCGCACCTTCTCTCTCTTCACATAAAATTAGACCTTCATGCGTATATCTACAAAACCTGACGCGGTACCCTAACCTAGAAAAAAAACGAAACTTCACTAAACGTAACATCAGGCCAAGCCTTTTTTCCTTCGTTAGATGACGCGCGGCTTAACAGAAAAGGCCCAGCAAAAAAGTTTGGGCCTGCCAAAGAGATAGGCTGGCACATCAAAGTCTTATGACCCCTTGTAACAACGCCTCAAGCTGGGGAGCTGGTT